>NW_006289398.1:263824-275913 GCF_000327345.1 Myotis davidii
CTTTTCCTCTCTCTCTCTCTCTCTCTCTCTCTCTCTCTCTCTCTCTCTCTCTCTCTCTCCCACACACACACCCCACACACCCTCTCTCTATCCATAGTTTCTCCCCTCCTTTTCTTTATTTTAACTTCTCCCATTGTACAGATTCCCTCCTCTAGGCTTACAAATACACTGAAGTCTTTTCCATTCAAAAAAACAGCAGGAAACCTTGCCTTGAATCCCAAACATATCTCCCACTACAGCCCATTTCTATCTTCCTTCTCATCCCATTGTCTTAAAATTGTAGGGTCACGTGGCAGCCAGGAGAATGTGCCTCACAGACCCCCAGCCATAGGGAGCTTCATTGACCAGAGACCCCAGCTTCTGCACTCTGAAATCCATCACCACAGCAGGGCCAACACCACGCATCCCACAGACGGCTCATGTGTAACCAATGACTGGGCCTGGCTGGCCTGATCCTGAAAGACACAGAGCCCTCCGTGGTAACTTGGTTTGCAGACCAGCCATCAGCCTTGCTAAAGCTTCTTTACCTAGCAGAGCACTCTGAGATGCTTCTACCCAATCCTCCCTCCCTTCACTGGGGTCAGACTGGCATTGTTCTCTGGTGGTTCCTCCAGCCTTCCCCAGCTTCCTCCCCATTTCCTCTCACACGTGTACTTTTCTCAGAAAAACAAAAGTATTGCATTTTCACCTCATCTTGGTATCTGCTTTCCAGAGGATCCGAACTGGACACAGTACAGCTGAAGAGTTTGTTTGTAAAAATACACATCTTCCTCCGCAGATCAGCTGAATCAAACTCTCTAGGGAAGAAATTTTTTAAATCAATTTTTAATTAACTCTAATATGAGTTGAGTGCTTAGCCACTAAACATCTTCAGCCAACCAGATGTGGACCTCGGGAGTAAATGCTACCACTCGGAGTTATCTGCCTTCAGGCCAAAATGACCAGCCTTTTGACCCCCACCTCACTTGTCACCATATATGTCCGCCCGGGAAGAACATGACCTGTGCCAGATGAATGAAGCTGAGACAGACCCTGAAGGAGAAGAGAGCTGTGGTCTGCAGACCACATGCCCCTCAGCAGGGGATCCAGCTGCATCCAGCAACTCCCCCTTCCCTTAGAAGGGGTCTGACAGTCCATGTCCACAAATGAATGGGGAGGTCACAAAATTGAGACCAACATTATGGACACCTTTTTCTAAAAAAATTTTACCATACAAATTAGAAACATGGTATGTGACACCCAGATGGGAAAATAGAAAAGGTCTTTTTTATTTTGTTTTGAGGAATTGTTTGTCTTCTAAGACAGAAAAGACTTGAGCTTCATCAAAGTTAATGAGAAGGATCTAGTTGAGAGGGGAAGCTGAAAACATAAGAGAGATGCGGTATAATCAAAGATCTAAATTTCTTGCAAAAGATAGATTTATAATTTTTCTCTCTTTATACATCTGTAAAAAGCTAAGCATTGTATTGGACATACCGTACAGCCTCAAATATTACCACTTATTATTATTATGATTAATTTTGAAATACTTTCTGATGCTGCCTATATTGTCACAAATGTGCCACATTATTTAAGGGTTCATTTTCATGACTGGTACATCATTTCTCCTGCCTCCTGCTTCAGATGACCAGCTAAGGTATGTAACCTTAAAGTCTGAACTTCGCTAAGACTCAGGATCTTCATTTATAAGGTATGAAAAGTACCTCCTTTGCAGGGTTGTATGTACTTCAGCATTGAGTGCAGTGTCTGACACACATTAACTATTATCATCACCCTGCTTGCTATTTGCTATTACATACTTTGAACATGTCCATGTGATGGAATCCTGTTAAGATGAGCATTACTTCAATGGCGGTAAACTTGCTCTAAGTCCCAATTATTCGCCAACTGATATTTGAGAGTAATACAGAAACACTTAATATTAAACACAATAAAAATTTAAAAATAATGAAGAGATGCAATGTTTGTGCCATGTCCAGTTTCTACATTTGCGTATTAGGTTCCTGTGTGGCACATCAGTTTTTATTTGGCATTTCTTGCAACTATACTGTAGGGAGATAGTTGTCAAATCGATATACATGTAGATGTAGATATATGGAGAGAGATGCAGCATGCCAACGTATATTTTGTTTACATATTAAACACATAGTAATATTTTTCTTGAAGAATTTGGTCTTCTATTTTTTCTTGCTCACTGGTAGAGGAATGATTCTTTCCTACAAGAAACATCACAATGCCAACATGATAATAAATGATAAATGGCAAATGATATGTAGCTTTGGTATGGGCATAATAGAGAATGGTGGAGACTGTGACAAACAGAATGTAAGTTCTCTGCACAGGAGTGAGAGATAATTCAGCTAGCCATCTTCTGGCCCTCCACATCCCCCCTCCAACCTCTCCATTCTGCTCTAGGCCCCCCAAGGCTAACCTTTATGGACTGCCTCAAGAGGCTCCCTTGACTTATAAATTCCAGTTTCATTTGGCCAATGAGGACCACTAGCAAGTCATCAGAGGGTCAGGAGAGCGAGTTTTAGATATTTATTCCTCCAGCTTCCTCCTTGAGGTACCATCATGAGCTGGCTGTCCTTCACCCAAGGTCACAGCTCTGTCAGACAGGCTTCTCCACTTGCTGACTCTGGGTTCCAGATCCACTGCTTCCTGTTCCTTCTGGATTTGCAACCACTCCCTGACGTCACCAGTTCCAGAGGACTGCTCCTGACTGTGTGGTTTCCCTACACACCCTACATACATTTGCCAACAGTTCTCAAATTTTCCAACTTGAGTGTGCCATTTGTTTCCCATCCGGGATCTAATGATACTATGACTCAACTGTGATGATTGTGGGTCCAGTATTTATAGACTCTTCAATTTTTCAAAAGAAGCTGATTATCAAGGTATATATGCAATTCCTACTTTTTTTTAAAACAGTTGATTTAATTTTTCTTAAATACACTATTCAGACCAAGCAAATTATTCCTCTAGGCCTGATTTGACCCATGTGGTAAGTCTACAACATCTGCCATTTATAATGAGAAATAAATCAGATCAAGCATGGCTACTCTCTAGCAATCCAACTCACCAATAATGAGGAGTCTTTTTGTGTGGGTGAGTGATGGACAAAATTTATTTAGTTTTTATGACAGCCAGATTCCATTTCAGTTGGTAGCAGCACACGAGACTGAAAGATCTAATAGGAATCCTATCTAATAAAGAGGAAATATGCTAATTGACCCTCACCATCACAAAGATGGTGGCACCCACAGCCAAAAGGGAGGGAATATGCTAATTGACTGCCCCGCCCTCAAAGATGGCAGCACCCACAGCCACAAGATGGAGGCGCTCAGTCCCCTCAGCCATGCCGGGCAAGACTGGGCCCACCCCCAGGCAGGTCCAGCTGCTCCGTGCGCCTGCCTCCAGAGTCCCGCAGTCCCCTCAGCCCCTGAGCCACCCAGGGCCGCCTGAGGCTCAGGTAACCAGGGCCGGCTGAGGCTTACGCTGCTGGCAGTGGCAGCAGCAGAGGTGTGATGGGACATCACCTTCCCCTGATCGCCAGGTCGCCTCCTGCTCCTGAGGGCTCCCAGACTGTGAGAGAGGGCAGGCCAGGCTGAGGGATGCCCCTTCCAGTGCATGAATTTTCATGCACCGGGCCTCTAGTACAATCATAAAAACTAATGCTGCTGCACACAAATTCCTCAGCATCTGGATATGTTGCAAATGCTATGGCCTGCAACCCAGCAGAACTTTAAAGTCAAATTGTGGTTTGGCCCTTTCCCAATAGCTGATATAGGCTGTTTGTGGCCAGGTTCTTATTAGCAAAGGGGACCTAATACCTACGGCCACCAATGAATGTCAGCCCTCTTGTCTCAGTTCTTGGAAAAAGATAATTGAAATATTGCAATATTTTTCAAAAACTTTAAGTTGATGAAGAGTTTTATGCAAGTGTGTAAATGATCTCTTTCATTTCAAATTCATGAACTAACACATGTCAGCAGATACCAAAGCTTGACTCTCCATCGCGTTTCTAGCAGCAGCACTGAAGTGTTCAAATTATGATGAGATTTGGGTTTTGTGCTTTAGCTAAATGATATGCCTGTCAGAGCTTCACCCTAAATGGTAGAAGCTATGTTAAGAAAAGCACTGAAATGCTGTTGCCACCCACATGCCTCAGGGGACCAGGGTTGTCCTTTGGTTTCTCTTCTTTAATACATACACACCCCGAAGAGGTCCACCACGCGATGATGGTTATTAACCTCTGAGAACTAAATGAATGTACAGGACTAGAAACCAAAACCACAAAGTATTCAAGGACACGTGAAGGTTTTTACACATTCTTCCCAGAAGAGAAGCAACACAAACATCTCCTCTTCCTTGGACAGCTGTAGAAGCAGATGGACTAGGCAGGTTTCTTAGGGTGGGTTCCCTAGGAGTAGAGCTTGAGACTGGCATTTCTGTGTGAGGGATTTGTTGAGGGGCTCACCCAGGAGAAACCTGTAAGGAGTGAGTAAGCAGGATAGCTCAGGGGAAGGAGTTGGGTAAGGATGTGGGCCCAGCTGCAGCCCAGCCTCAGCCTGATCCCAGAAGGAAACACAGAAGCAGCGATGGCTTCGTTGGGTCATGACACACTGAGGCAAGGGGGCTGGGCTGCACCTCCGAGGCAGTCATTGCTGCCAGAGCTTCCTCCTTCTCCAACCTCCACCTCCTAAGTGAGACATCTCTGAGCATCATTGCTCCTTTGGTCTGAGGACAATTCTCTGGAATAAGGTTCAGCTGTGAGCTCTAGCAGCCAGTTCCTACAGCACCTGAGGAATGGGTGCATTGGCCCGTCATTTGACAGGGGTAGATTGGAACACATTATCTGCAGAAATAATGGTTCTCATGGTAAACAGGAAGAGACATAAAATTGTATGAACCAAATCCTAAAGCTGGCCCTCTTCACATCATAAGTAGAGAGAGTGCACTCTAAAATAATGATAAAAAGCATAGTACAGTCCATACACAGACCAGTAACAGTCATTTATTATCATTTTAAAGTACTAGGTACTATGCATAATTATGTGTGGTATACTTTTATAGCACAGGCAGTGCAGTGTGTTTATGTACACTGCCATCACTGAGCCCACACGCGTAATGTCTTGTACTACAATGTTACAAGGGCTACCACATCCATAGGCAATAAGAATTTTTCAGCTCTATTATAATCTTAGGGGACTACCATCATATATGCCGTCTGTCATTGACTGAAATGTCATTAAGCAGCGTGCAAATGCATTTCTTCAATATTTCTCTCTGTCCTAATCTCTCTCTCTCTACTTTTCTTGGGACTCTAATTACAGATATTTTAGATTGTTTGATTTTCTCTTTTAACATGGGTCACTAAGGCTCTCCCCTGCCCCCCAGTCTTTTTCTTCTCATATTTTTTCTATTGGTCTATCTTCCAATTCACTAATCCTTTTTCTTTTTTAGTGTCCCATATGTTATCTTCTGATGGATTCTTACATTTTGATTTTGATATTGTATTTTTCATTTCTAGATTTTTCACTTCTTTTCTTACAGCATACATTCCTCTAGTCAGAGCCCCCATCTGTTCACTCATTATGTCCCACTTTCTTTTTAAATCTTCAACTATATTTGTAAAATTCTGTTAATTCCAAAATCTGTGTTATCTCTGGGTCTGTTTTATTGACTATTTTTTTCTAATGCCATACATCATATTTTCCTGATTTTTCACATGTAATATAATTGTATTATATGTTGGACATTATAAATGTGTTTGAGAGTTGGAATATTGTTGCTTTCTTTTTAATGAGTTTTGTAGGATTCTCCCCCCCCACCATTCGTTGGTTACTTTATTTGCAGATCATACTGACCCTGTTGAGAGTTGGTTTTAGTTTTGATGGATGTGTCTATAGGGACCTTTATTTTAGGGGTAGTGCAGCTCTTGCCCTCAGTTATTATCTTTACAGGGTCTCCAGCAACCCTCTTCCTAAATAATCGCCTTTGGGAGGTCTTAACTGAATGTTCAGAGTGTTCACCACAGTTTCTGTACTTGTTGGTTGGAACTCTCATGACTCTTAGCAATCTGCAACTTCTGGACTCTCCATTCAGTTCACATTTCCCAGGAGCTGTTCTCTGCCGGGCCTCACAGTCTCATCCTGTTGTTATGCAGCTTAAAACTCAGCTACATAATCAAGAGGATTCAAGAACAGATTTCTGGAGCTGAGCTGCTGCTCTGTCACTACCTCCTCTCTAATATTTTCAAATGTCCGGTGCCTCCTATGTCTGATCTTCAAGCTTCCCCCCTCCCTTCGCTTTCACCCCCCTGTCCTTCACCAAGTGAGACTGGTGTCATCTGTTTGATTTCCAGAGCTTGTGTTCATTTTGAAAGATGTCCTCAGGAAGAAGCCAGAGAGAATGTGGCGTTCACCTTGCTTGTTTCTTTTCTCTCCAGGTCACAGTGCCGTACCATCTATTGTCCAAAACCTAAACACGGTTGTTCATATATTTTGTATAGATTAATAGTTGTCGATTGTGAGAAATCAAATCCAACACCTATTTTCCAACATGAATGAAAAGAGAAATTCTTCATTTAAAAAATAATTTCATACTTAGTTCTTTTATATTCTATTTATTATCATCAACAAATGAAATTCATGAGATATAATTATATTTATTTCTTATATTATTCATGATGACTTTTCCCTCTGAGCTGATGATGTTTGAACAGGAGCTGTTATTTGTTTCATCTTCATTGGTGAGGAGTAGGACTTCCCTCCAGAAAGGATTTGTAGTTGCTACCACTAGGTGCCAGGGGGCGCTACCAACCTGGGTCCCCTTTGGTCCACTTCTCGGACCCCGGGCTTCATGCAGAAGTCTTCCCTTATGCTTTTCTACCTCCTGGTCCTGGCCGAGTCTTCAGATCTCCCGTGTGCTGTTGGCACTTGTCCTCTAGACAGCTCTGCTTTTCCAGTCTTCCATGTGCTCGCTGTCCCTTAACTTTTAGTGACTTCTTCTTTGTTTTATGTTTTTTGATGGAGGAGTTTGGGATGTTTCTAACCAAAAAAAAAAAAGAAAAAGAAAAATGTATTATATACATGGACGGTAGAGCTGTCATTTGGTCAGTAGTTAAATTGTCACGCATCATACAAGGTAACCTGAGGGAAGATTGGGAATTCTGTCGTTCAGAGGCGCTCAAAACACGCTGTCAGGAATCCTTCCCTCTTGATCACGGGGCCAATGATCATGCCCAGGAAAGTGGGTTTAAGGAGTGTTTTTTATAGCTTCCTTCTCAAAACGGACACATGGATTAAAAAGGACCTTGCGATAACACTGCATGCATGTAAAATAATGAAAGCACAAGCACAACGTTTTCAAATGTGAAAGATCACATGCTTCTACCTCTGCTATTAGCACTTTATCAAAATCATGGCACACAAAAAAAGCCACAATAATTTAATCAGACGTAACAATGTCAGCCACATTTTTAAAAATTGTTCTTTGAGAGGCTGGCTAATGATAATTAATATAAAGCTCTCTAATTAGCAAAATATTTAAAAATAAGCATTCAGAATAGGAAGATAATTTTCTATATCTTTTTTCAGTGATGTTAAAAGTCATGCATATCGAATCCATTACTTTGCAAAAAGAGAGACTTCTTTTTGTAACAGACAAAAGGTACATATGGGGGGGGGGGCAATATAGTGGCATTTCTCGCTATGCTAAAAATGGCTGGGAAAAAACAAAGAAAACAATTTGTTGACAAAACTAAGATGCAGACACATTTGTCAACTAAGATAGAAACAGGAAAAGAAAAAAAAATAAGCTGAAGATTTGAAGAAAAAGGTATTTGATCAAATAGGTATTATAGAAGCTTTTCTGTAGGTAGGTGGAAAATAGAAGCTTCTACATTTGTCTCAGCTTACAGTGTTTGCTAAATTTTGTTCAATAATGAAATACACAAATAACCACTTTTCTTCTGTGCCACCAAAGTAAATATGTACCAAGGAATGTGCAGTTACCAGTAAACAGCTTCTTAAATAAAAGCAATGTTTTATGAAAAATCGATGAAGCAGTTGCTATAAATGAAATTTAAGAATTAGGGGGATTCACAGAAGAAAGGTCATAGTGCCACATGTGATAGTTTTACACAATAAATGCCTTTAAAATACAGTTTAATTTTCACACACGCTGAAAAGTGAAGGGGAGTGGCTCCAGAAATCTTTCATACTGTGTAAATGTTTGATATTTATTTAGTGGCAAACTTTTTTTCATGATGACTGGTGGCATATTTTAAAAAATATTAATCTTCCCCTTCAAAGTAAATGTGATAACAATAACAAAGAAAGGTATTACTCAAAAAAGAAATGTGCTACAGAGAACTTAGAAATAGATATTTGAATACATTGCCACAGTTTTGTGATTTTTTTCTGAAACAATTAAAAATATAAATGTGTCAGCTCTATGATATTTACACACTTAAAAATCTTGGAAACATTTTCCTAAGCTGCTTAAAATTCTTTAGATTAAGAGTTTTCAAACAATTTGCTAAAATATTTTGAATGTCATGCCTTCCCGTTGGCTATGAAAACAGATTGACATTAAGAAAGATAGACATTTGTTAGCCAGATTACATAAAAAACCTTCGGATAACTGATGGATGGAATTGAAAAATGAGTGTTAATGACTTAGGAACTAAGTCAATGGAGTCGTTCTCCCATTTTTTATTTGTATTTTATGGGGTTTCAGCTACTAAATCCCAACACCCAAATAAACTTTTCTTAGAATTCAACTTTTAAGTTTGCTGTATTGCAAAATATTTAACAAGTAATTTTAAAAATAATGAAATATATTTAGTCCCATTGCTTTTATTTGTGCCATTAGCAACATAGCATTAAAAATTACTTTTAACCATTTTTATTTCATATTCATGTTTTACTTAATGAAAAGGTAAACACAGATGCATTGGAGGATATGGACAACTTTTTTTAATGAGATGCACAAACAATTTTGATAGGTCTGTTACTTAACAAATCATTATGATCCAACATATATAATTGTGATTCAGCATCACCAACAAAATTTCTCTAAAATATTTTTCTTAAAAAAATTACACAAATAAAAATTTATTTTAGGACAAATAAAAGTGGGGAAAAGAAAGCTTTTTAAAAATCACTCAAAATTCTACCAACCAAAGAAAATCACTTGAAATTTTAGTGCATACCCTTCCAGATTTTATTCTCTAAGTATATGTATCTTCTAGCCCAAACATAGGCTTTTCTTTATTTACTACTGTGTTCCTATAGGGCCTTTATACCCTAAAGATTTTTAAAACTAAAATGTAAAGGAGATTTTGTGACAGATGAAAATTTAAGGAACAACACTGAGGGATTCCTCTCTGCTGTGACCAAGGCTGGATCTTCATAAACAACCCTGTGTAGAGTGAAAACATTTGTTGAATGTAGCCCACTGCCTGTCGTTTTGATGGCCTTTATCTAGATGTTAAATGTGTGGTTTAACTCTGAAGAGAAAGTACCCAAAAAGAGACCGGTCAAATGTGGTTTTTGACTTGCTTTATCTTCACATGGCCTATGTAATAGGGCAGATAGATAAAGGGAACTAAGATTTTGGCAAGACTTTGTTTCTGTTCAATGTTACCACTGTATCTGAAGCCAATAAAATTAGGTTTATAAACTAGAATTATTGGCTGTGTGCAGGACAGAAAATAGAACCCAGAGAGTGACTATCTACGGAGTCATTATATCTTCTGAATCAAGCTGTTCTCTCTTAGAGGTGTGGTCCTGGACCTAATCTCATATAACATTTTTTTTTTTTTTTATCAATGACTAACACTATGAGAAAAAGCATTCATTCACACAGCAAATGAAACCTAGCTGGGAAATGAAAACTAAGAAGAGGAAGTCCCATTCTCAATGACAGGATTAGAATGAAAATGACCCAGAAAATTGGAGAAGTAGTAAGAAGTAAACAAAATGAGTAAGACACAGCAGTGGGCTAAAATGAAAAAGGAAGAAAAACAAGTTTCAAAAAGAGGAATGGCTAGAAATTGGCAAGCACGGAGTATAACTTAGAGATTTTAAGAAATAACAAGCAGACTAGGGTCAATAATGTAGTTCTATTGTTTAAAAAGCAAACACAACATTGTGAAGTGTATTCCTTACTAACATTTACCTAAATTCCTGCTTCTTAGTTGAGTGTCATTTGCAAACACTAAGTACTTGTTTTGTTTTGTTTGTTTTACCAGAAATGCCATTCATCTTAAGAACAAATGTGGAGAACTCAGCCATTCAAGTGACTGAAACAGGTACAGAGGAAAACCTAGTTTCATTGTAAGATTGGAGAGGCATAATTTTTTTTTCTTCTTCTGCAAGAGATGGAGTAATTGAATTATGATCTTTAATACAAGTTATAAAGATGAAAGGCTGTTGCATTCAGGCTCTTCTGTACCCTAAGTAATGTAAAATTGGATCAATTGTACTCAACTTTTAGGAAAGACTGAAAGAGAAAATAAAGTTAAATTGTATTAGGAAGGAGTTCACTTAGAATAATAGGCATAAGAAAGACAGTTTGAAAATGGGAACAATTTATAGAATCTGGTAGAATTTCCATTGATTTCAACTCTTCTAAAATGGTGAAATGTGGTGATACAAGGAGGGACGAAATACAACATTTTTAGCCAGACCTCAAGTTTTGTAATTTTTGCCTTAAACAGTGGTTCTCAACCTTCCTAATGCCGGGACCCTTTAATACAGTTCCTCATGTTGTGGTGACCCCCAATTTCATTGTAACAAATTGAACATAATTAAAGCATAGTGATTAATCACAAAAACAATATGTAATTATATATGTGTTTCCCGATGGTCTTAGGCAACCCCTGTGAAAGGGTCGTTCAACCCCCAAAGGGGTCGCGACCCACAGGTTGAGAACCGCTGCCTTAGACCCCCTAACTAGAAGAAACCATTTGCACCAAGACTTAAATGGAGAGAGAGAGAGAGCGTGAGAGAGAACAAGTTTGTTGTGATTAAAGTTATTCCTGGTGATGGCAGGAGATATTTTTAAAAAGTACTGATTGTGTTGCATCCTTGAATCTCAGTGCAATACCAGCGCCAGATAGCTGATGCACATGTAATAAGAAGGACCTGGCGCCCACAGAGGGGAGTACCCTCAGGAAACAGTGCTCCTAGTTTATCTTCCTGATCCTACTCCATACTGCTTTCCTTTTTCTTTTTAAAACTTTCAATTTACAATTGACATATATTAATTATAGGACATTTTAACATCACAGACCCCCAAACAAGAACAAAAACTATATATATGTAGTTCCACCACTACTAAGGGGGGGAAATCATGTAACACTTTGATGTGTATCTTCTCAGACTTTTTTCTACCTGCACAGACATGTACAATATTTCAGAAAGTACACTTTTAATTTGGTATGTATTTTAAACGTTTATAAAAATGGGAATTTTGTAACCTCTCGCTTGGTTTAATATCACAACCCCTACCTTTGCTCATTTGAGTGTTTCCCATTGTTCACTATTACCAGCGACTGCAATTAGTGTCTCGAATATTGGTATGTGTTTTTAAGCAAGAAGGGGATTGGAACAAAGTAATCCGGGCATTTACTCAACCAACTGATCAGATATTGGACATTTATTGGTGCCGGGCTTTGCATGAACTGGACGCTGGCGAAGAGAGGTGGCTAAGGCAAGCTTTCCACCATCAGTTACCTTTCCGTCTCAGGAGTCAAGACAAGGGTTGAAGCATAGGAGGCAACAAAACGCTCAGCTTGTCTTTAGTTTAAGAAAAAGTTGCTGGCTCAGGGGCCAGGTGTATGTACATTAATCAGCTAAAGCAGTTTCTAGAATTAAAGTCTACCGCGTTAGCAACTGATAAGCTTACACATTAAAAGTATCAATCCATCCCGTTTATATTATTAGACCTGTTCCAGTAGCTACCCAGGCAGAAAACCCGGACTCAGCCCTCAGAGGCTCTCCGTCCCGCGGAGAGGAAACCCCGACCCCGGCCTCCCGGCCTCCGCGGGCGGGACCCAGGGACCCACCCACCGCCGG
>NW_006289398.1:275945-276242 GCF_000327345.1 Myotis davidii
CCACTTCCACGTGCGGGCTCCCGCCTAGCGCGGCTTTGCAGATCAGACGCATGGCTGCTCCGCGCGGCGGCCAGAGCGAGGGAGGAAAACAAACTTTGTTACGTGTTCGCTGGGTTGGAGCAGAGCGCCTTTGGGAAGGGAAATGATGAACACTGCGCGCAGCCTTTTGTTTTTAATAGAAATCATTTTAATTGATGAAGAAGGGGTGGCGGCGGCGGGTGGGTCGTCCATCCCACCCCAGCGCCTGCAAGCAAGCGGGAGGGTCACGCAGGACCGTGTCAGCAGGTGGCCTAGCCT
>NW_006289398.1:277380-285517 GCF_000327345.1 Myotis davidii
GTCCCGCCGGAGGCTTGGCAGCTGCGGGCGCGGTTTCTCTGCCGCCGCCGCGGTGAGCAGGGTTCGGTGTCCTCGCCGAGAAGTTCATGTCACAGCGGCCCGCGCGTTCTTAGAGCGCAGCCTGGCTCAGCTGCACCATCGGCTTCCCTTCTGAGATCTGCAAAACACGCCGGGGAGTTAAAAAACGGCCGTGAACACTGTGTCCCATTTTACAAAACCACTTTTAACCCGTGTGGCACTGACAGACTGTTATCCGCAGTATTAGACGTGGGCTCATTGTTGGGGCTCGTCACTAATTGAAAGCATAGTGCGTTTCTATTTTTTTTTTTTTGGTCTCTCATAATGTAAGATGACTGTTTTATACACCAAGAGGCCACTTTTTAAATTTAGCTACCAGAGTACATTCTTGTAACAATAGTTCATTCTGAAAGTCGAGGGACTTCGTATATGTGGGAAAAGATTTTTTTAGTCAGTTTCCTAACATCAGCAAAATTCCCAGAGGGCTCAAAATTGGCGTTTAGTTCTGTAACAGATGTCGTTTATTAGTGATTTAATTTATATAAATCACTGATTTGTATGTTTTAGATAAAGGTGAAAAGATCATTTCTTAGATTTCGTGTCTTTAAAACCTGCTTGGATGTGGTGCTAGAAACAAGTTACAGTTGTGCTTTTATTGAGTTTGCTGAGTTCCTAATATGGTGGTTTCTCTGGCAGGTGTCAAAGTTTTGGGTTGTAAAAGGGCTATTTGGTTTGATATCTTTGGTTTACTTCAGTTTTACTCATATATACAGATAATGCTGTACATTTACTATTTAAAATACTATATTTCCTGAATATTTAGTAAACACTTATGTTCAAAGGGGTTTCTAGGGAATACAGTAAGTGCAGAAAATGCTATTTCTGTTCGCTCTGACAAAATGTACTTCAATTTGTAAAGAAAATATACACAGCCTATTGAAACTGATTGCAAAAGCAATATATAGCTAACAGTGAGAGATTATATGAGAACGGTATTCCTGAATCCTAGGAAAGTTTAGAATAAAAAAAAGTATTCTGAGATTCATGATATAGTGACACTATTGTTTAAGAAATTGCCATTGTGACAAACATTTCATTGTTAACCAGAAGGCTTGTGGATCTAACATGAAGAAAATTTATGAGGAATTACACTTTAGTAATATTTTGAGAACTGTGGGACACTGGATTGCAGCTGAAGGGCAGCTGTTTGTGGTTGGATTACAGTGTGTTTAGATAAAAGTTTACGTAACCAAAAAATATGTATTTATAATGGTGAGGCAATGTTTGCTTTCATTCTGATTTTTTTAATGTAACCTTTGAGAAAGTCATTGTGTGGCTCTCTAACAAAGTTCATTATAAAATAAAGGTCATGGTCATTGTAATTCCTTTAGGAAAAGAGAGCAGTCTGTACAGTCAGATAGTTCTGGGTTGTAATCTCAGCTGTGATACTTAATAGTTAGGTGATTTGGGGCAAGTTATTTGACCTTACCTAACTCTTGGTTTCTTCATCTCAGAAAAAAAAAAGATAAAATTTCAAAGAGTTATTAGAATGTGAGAAGTAAAAGACTAGTGGTTAATTAGAGTACTCAGCACAGGACCTGATACTTTGTGAGTAATGTTAATGTTAGTTGCCCTCCTACTTTGTGAAATCAAAATTATTCATACCACATTTAAAATATTTAAAATGATTGTTTTGAATATTACAAACTTGCTAATAAGGAATTAGGGTATTGAAGTTCTCTTTTGTTTCAATATATTTTTATTGATTTCAGAGAGGAAGGGGGAGGGAGAGAGAGAAACATCAATGATGAGAGAGAATCATTGATTAGCCACCTCCTGCACCCCCCACACTGGGGATCGAGCCCTCAACCTGGGCACGTGCCCTGGCCAGGAATCAAACCATGACCTCCTGGTTCATAGGTTGATGCTCAACCATTGAGCCATGCCAGATGAGCCTTTTTTTTTGAGTCATTAAAATAGATATAAATGAAGTAGAGTTCTTGAATATAACAACTGTAAAAAAGTAATATGAGATTGCCAGTAAATTAGTATAAGCAAAAAGCAATCTATTAATGAACTTAAGTTAAAATATGATATTTAATTTATAGAACCTTAGAATTTTTCTCCCTGACTCTAGAAAATTTCCTAGTAATAATAACTTGGCTAGTCTTGCAAGCTTCTTGAGGCATAGGAGATTTTAAGATTCTGTTAAAAGATGTTGATAGATTAATTTTATTCTAGTTTAGGAACTTCATTGCAGTAGATCTTACCGGCAACTTACTGGTTAATTGTTGCTTTCAGTTTTGTCTGGACAGCTACCCTGCTTAATTTGTGAAAATCCCTGATATTTGCTATAGATATCATTAAATAGTCTCAGTTTTGCATGCCAAAATCTATTTTAAAACCCATATGCTTCCCTTATCTACTTCTACTGCAAGTATAGTCTATTTTTTGTCAATGCAGTTGTGCATCTCTTCCTGGTACTGAAAAGACTAAGAGTATTTTTCCTGTGTAAGCCTTTCTTAGTATAACTTAATTATCATATTCACAGTGAATTCTGAGGACATGGACACACATATTCAAATGTAATTATGAGAATATAATTTATTTAAAAGTATTAAGGTTTTTTTGTTTATCCAACTCTGTTACCTTTCCATTAGTAAAAATAAAAAAATATTTCAATTGGTGTTTAATAATTAGAAAAGTAGGAAGGTTTTTTGAGTGATGATTTGAGCAATCACTTTTTGTTTTCTGATTTCTTCTAGTTAGAAGCTTACTCATGTTGTTTAATTACTCACTTCAGTTAGACAAAACAAACATTGACTGAATGCCTATTATATACTAAATGCTGAAATAAGTGCCAGAGGAATAAAGATGAGGAAGATGGTACTCCCTTTTTAGGAGTTTACTGGAACAGACATAAAGAAGTGTTTACAATATGGAACAATAAATTAAGTAATCAAACTGTTTCAGGAACTGAAGTAGCCCAGAGGAGAGAATGATTAACGATCTGGTTGGTCGAGGATCAGAGAAGGCTTCACAGAGGGGTTGGCTTTTTGTGAGAACGGTCACAAAGTGGAAGGAAACGTGGGCTCTCTACACCTTGGAAAAGTAAAGTCGAAAGTCTGTAGGAAGAGGAGCTGCCTAGTAGACTACTGTTACCATCTGAGATGATGGGGGACTGAGCCAGGACTGTTGGAGACATAAATGAAGTTGAATATATATCGGAATGGAGAATCACCTAATTTATTCTTCAGGTTCCAGATTGACTTTGTAATCCTCCTACTCTGTGCGGAGAACTTTTACTTCTTTGTTATGAAGGTAGAAGCTGTCTGATATGTGTTCCCTTGTCTTCCCTTTATATTTCATTTCACCCATAGTTCTGTCTCTCTGAGTCAGAAGAAAGCATCTTTACTTTATGCTTCTAATGTGTAATATTCTCTGTAGAACTAAGATTTCTTGCTTCTTTATGTCTGCCTTCCTATTGGCTTAGTTTTCTCATGTTCAGCAACGTTTTTGTATCTTTCACATGGGTCGGGCACTACACTGGGTATGGGATGATGTTGAGAGATGTGAAAGATAAATACAAAGATTACAAAACAGTTACTTTTCTGTGGGTTCTATAGACAGAATAGTTTATTCTCATTCCATAGCTTTCTTCCTTAACCACTGTAGAATGTCCCCCATTCTATTATTAGTAGTACTGTATTAAATTATTATCTCACTTAATCTTCAGCAGCCTTTTGAGGTACTCTTATTATTCCTATTTTACAGTTGAGGATATGGGTTTTGAAATTCTAAAGGACTGAACTCAGAAAGGTGATTCAGCCAGGGTCACAGGGCTAGTAAGTGACTAATGTATCATGCACTGTAGCCACTATATTTTCCTTGCTTGACTTTTGTAAAATATTCTCTTGATTCTTACCTTTTATGCTGTTGCTTCTCTTGACTAGCTGGTCTTCCAACTTTTCAAGCAAGCAAGCCCTAAGGTTCTTCTGTTCTTGGTCTTTTCCTCTCTATTACTCTAGCAGGAGTAGTATGTACTATATTGAGGAGATCAGATGTGAAAGAGCATTTTATGTTTGCAGTCCTGAGGGACAGTGAAATGGATTGTGCCATGAAAGGAGAAGTCATTTTAGGAGGGATGATAATGAGTCCCTTGCTCTTGAATTTAAGGTGTCTCCCTGAGCAGCCTTTTCACTCATGACTTCAAAATTCCATAAATTGAGATCATTGTGATAACTACACTTTTATTCAGACTTTTTCTTCTAACTTGCAAAACATTATCATTTGTGCCTGGTACTCATCTCAGAGTCCTGATGTGTGAAACGTTGCACCCCATAGCATACCTCTTTTCACTTGCTAGGTACCACCACCATCCTCTGTTACTCAAGCTAGTGGCCTAGTGTTCTTCTTTGTTCAGTTGGGAAGTTCCTCCAATTTGCCTCTGAGCTATCTACTGCATCCAATCTCCCTTATTCCCTTGTCGTTGATCTAGTTCCCCTCCTCATTATTTCATTTGGATGATAGTAAAATCATCTTTCTCTCACCTGTTTTTAATTATTCTGCTGTACAATTGCCAAGATTATTTCCCTGAAATCTAGATCCGATTCCCTTAAAAAATAAAACAAAACACATACACACAATCTCCCATTTAAACTTCTCAGGCCCATTTTTACTCACTGAATAGAATCTGAATTTCTTAGCTTGGCATTGAAGGCCTTTGATGATTTATTTCAAAGTGTTCTTCTGTACGGTCTTAACCATACTGTTCTCAATCTGTCTACCTCTGTATAGTTGCACTTATGGAATACACTCCCTCCCTTTATATAGTGCTTCCCGAAGGTTTGGGGAGATTTGCTAGTAGCACCAACCTCTCCTTTCCTCATTCTTCCTCTTGAAGATTCTGTTATGCCCTAGTTGAGGATCATTGCTTTAGTCAAAGATGACTTAATCTTTGCACATGGCATGCAGTTTCTCTTTACTTGACCTTGCATAGGTTGTTTCCTCTGCCTAGAAGTCCATTTGCAGCACTATTTATCAAACTCCTGGTTTAAGGTCCAGGTCACATGCCACTTCTGGAAATCCTTCCTAATCATCCCAGTGGGAATTTATGCTTCCCATATCTCTGATTGTTCCTTTCTAAATATCACTTACCATTGTCTTATTTAAGTTCTTTGTCCAGTTCTTTTTCTTTCACTGGACATCACACTTCTTCCCCAGCATCTATCATATGATAATAACTGAAGCATTAATTAAATGGAAGAATGAAGAGAAGAGAAAAGGAGCAGGAGTAGTATGTACTATATTGAGGAGATCAGATGTGAAAGAGCATTTTATGTTTGCAGTCCTGAGGGACAGTGAAATGGATGGTGCCATGAAAGGAGAAGTCATTTTAGGAGGGATGATAATGAGTCCCTTGCTCTTGAATTTAAGGTGATTGACTCTGTCAGAGATGTGTGAGAGGTGGCAGCAGATACTGAAATGGAAGTTTTAGTAGTCGTTCTGAACTTGTGATCTGGTTGTTCCTTGCATAGGGCTTTGAGAACGTGAAGAATGTAAATGGAGAAAGAGCTGAACATTGGAGTGTTAGAGGATAAACTGTGTCTGCCATGATGGACGGGTCAGTACGAAGAAAGGGTTCAACAGAAGAGAAGAAAATTACAAGATCTCTGAAGCCAAGAGGAGAATTTTGGGTTTAAGGGACAGAGAGAGCCTAGCCTTGCAGTTGGGGTTAGGAGAACTGAGTTATGCTCTTCCTGAATCTGAGGATGACTGAGTTGTTTACTTAACCTCTCTGGGTATCAGTTTCCTACTCTCTAAAATGCATACCCTTCACATTTGTAGCACTTTCGCTTTCTGTCTTTGTGATTCTCAGAGATCACTATGTTTCTGGGATATTGAAAGGTTAAAGAGAAAGCATTTATAGCCCTGTTAAGTCACTGTGAGAGGTATTCCTATAAACAGTAATGAATATTAGTACATGTAGGAGTGATGCTATTTCATAGCGCTTTAAATGTAAATTATAGTCAACTCTCAATTTCCTTTTAAGTGATCATCTGCAGTGACTTGCTGCCTCCTCCCTCCCAGGTCTCAGGCTACTGAAAATAGGGCTGTGAAAAGCACTGTGGGGTGAGTGAATGGTTTGCATGCTTGTGTATCTGTACCACTGACTATCACCAAGCTAAATACAGTCCACTCTCAGTTACCTGCACATAATAAAAAGTTGAATAATGGTGGAAGAGTGCTAAATGTATATTCTAAACAGCATTACTTATATGCGTCTTGGGAATCTTTTATATTCTTTCCTCTCCTACAGTAAATTGATGTATTTTTTATTTGAATTAATAGTATCAATTTTTATTTATTAAACGAATACTATTAAATAGTGGAAGTAAACAGACTGAAATATTTATTAGGTAAACTACATATGAATAATTGAGAGTTGGCTGTGCTTTTGGATCATCCATTGTTTTGTATTATCTGTGCTTTTTTGTTAGTGTGGCCAGGTTAAAGCTAAATAGCTACTTTAAAATTATATCTATATGATGAGTGTACTTATAAAATTATGCCGATACCAAATTAAATTGAAAATAATTATTCAAAACTAGCTAAATATGATATTCATATGTTCAAAGGCATAGGGTTGAAAGAAAACCTAAACCAAAGTACATTCTTGAAATTCTTTTTACAAAGTCATGTAGCCAGACAGATTGCATAAACTGAACAATGTGTCTGGTAATGATGCCTTTTATATAAAATGTAATAAAATATATTTTATAAAATTTAAAATATCAAACAATATTTTTAAGGAGTCAGTTGGGTATAGTAAGAAATATAGAAAGGAGTTTTAACCTTAATTACTTGAGTTAATAAAGAATCTGATTCCTTCAATTACTTTACCCTTTTTTTTACCCTAATATGTTGAAGAATTTGGATTTGTAGTGGTTTGTTAATGTCAGTCAAAATATTTTTGATGAATATATTATACTGGAGGCCTGATGCATGAAATTTCTTTAAGGGGCTCAGCCCCCGCCCCAGCGCTGCAGCTGCCTCAGCCCTCGCAGCCCCACTTCATCCAAAAGGCCATCCGGTCTAATTAGCATATTATATAAATAATTAGGTTAGTAAGTGTTATTGTAAATCAGGAAGGCATAATTGTTGGCATTAAGGAGTTTATATTATAGTTGGGATATTCCTGAATCAGGGCATAGTTTAAGACAGTAGTATTTGAAGCACCTGCCAGTTATCTTTATAAAGGAATGAAAAGCTGGAGAAATTCAGACAAAAATGGGAGATAGGTAAGGAATGATAGAGTGAAGACCTCATAGAAGGTTGACACCTGTAAGACCTTTGCATAAAAGATCTTGCATAGTGAGAGTTCTAGATCAGTGTTTAAAAAATCACAGCTTAATTTGTGCACTAACATATTCTGGCATATTATTGAGTATTTGAAGAAAAGATATTGAGAAAATGTTGATGAGTTTTGCATGTAAATCTCTTAACTACTGAAGACTGATTATGTTTTAAACTAGAGTTCTTCTGATCTTTGAAGGCAGTGCTGGACTGAGAGATTTGAGGCATATTGTGCAGTAATTGTGTGCTTTTGATTATGAGTATATAAATGCTTGGCTGCATTCGAAAACCAAGCATAAATAATTTTTTCTTCCATTGTTTTGTAGTATATGTGTCTACTCTCATTAATACTGCATGCTCAAAAGGCTCTACATTTGTTATCAAACTTATTTCTAGACTAGAGGCCCAGTGCACAAATTTGTGTATGGGTGGGGTCCGGCCTGCTCTGATTAGGACCAATGGGGGCCAACCAGGGGGAGGGGCCACGGGAAGTTGGCTGGCCGGTCCTACCCCCGATTGGGTCAGTTGGCCATTGGGTCAGTTGGCCGGCCGCAGTGGGAGTCATAGCGACTGTTGTTCCTGTCATTCCGCTGGCTTGGCTTTTATATAGGTAGATGTATGCAGAGACTACAAGAGGGATATTTTGTTATTTTTACACTAAAATGATTGTATTTTCTGATCTCAAAATTCAAGCATGTGACCTGACAGTGTTATAAAATACTTTAAGATTATCTTGAGTAAACATGGAATATTTCATTGCCAC
>NW_006289398.1:286785-288293 GCF_000327345.1 Myotis davidii
ATGTGTCTACTCTCATTAATACTGCATGCTCAAAAGGCTCTACATTTGTTATCAAACTTATTTCTAGACTAGAGGCCCAGTGCACAAATTTGTGTATGGGTGGGGTCCGGCCTGCTCTGATTAGGACCAATGGGGGCCAACCAGGGGGAGGGGCCACGGGAAGTTGGCTGGCCGGTCCTACCCCCGATTGGGTCAGTTGGCCATTGGGTCAGTTGGCCGGCCGCAGTGGGAGTCATAGCGACTGTTGTTCCTGTCATTCCGCTGGCTTGGCTTTTATATAGGTAGATGTATGCAGAGACTACAAGAGGGATATTTTGTTATTTTTACACTAAAATGATTGTATTTTCTGATCTCAAAATTCAAGCATGTGACCTGACAGTGTTATAAAATACTTTAAGATTATCTTGAGTAAACATGGAATATTTCATTGCCAAATCTAGGCACCTTACCCAGCCCTCTAGTTCTTTGGATAAAAGATAAACAGTGTTTGGGAAGTTATTGCTCTCAAAGTAGCAAAATGAGAGCTGAATTGCCACTTGCAGGGATTTTAGTAAACTTGTTCACAGTCCAGTGTAATTTCATGTATTTCTTATAAAAAGTAGAGTGAAAAGCCTCAGAAACTAGTAAAGAAGATTTTCAAGTAATTTACTTTTAATGACTAAGAAGGAGCAGCTTGCCAGATAAAAGTATATTTAACTGTTTTTAGATGTGTGCACATAATATTTTTATCAGTAGTTTCTGACTCTGAGAAATCACATCTTAAAATAATATTGCTAATTATTTCCATGCTTAATGTTCATCCCTCAGATATTAAAAGTTTTAATTGCCGTTTTCTTTTCTATTCATAATTCCGTATAATACACTCCCTATCCTTCACCACTCCACCATCACCACCAGCCCTCTCCCCCAAGGAAAAAAAAAAAAAGAAAAAACCCGAGGGGAATTGAGTTGCAGAAAGAGTGAGAAGACTCCAGTGGTTGGAGGTAGGTGAGCTGTAAACTGTAATGTTTCACTACATGGCAGTTTCTGTGTGTGGCTAGGTGGCAAGTGGAATATTGTGGAACTTTTTCTTCAGCACAGGTAGATAAGTTTTTAATCATATCTGTCACGTGAAATTAGTAGACAGTAATAATACTGGGATATTTGAATACAAATAACTATTTCCTACTTTGTTTATTTAAAACGATGTGGTTTTATATTATTACTTAGGTTGTAATTTCTAGTGTTATGTTTAAATGGCATACTTAATGTGGTACAGTGCAGGTCAGATTTCATGTGTCATCCTATATAATAAAAGAGAAAAATGGTAATTGGCGTACGGCGATACCCTTTTCATTGGCTAATCAGGGCTATATGCAAATTAACTGCCAACTCAGATGGCAGTTAACTGACAACAAAATGGCGGTTAATTTGCATATGTAGGCACAATTCAGGGAGGCGAAAGGGAAAGCAGGAAGAAGCCCCCTGCCACTGACCAAGTTCTGTCTCTATGTGGCTGGTTCCTCCAT
>NW_006289398.1:288457-292026 GCF_000327345.1 Myotis davidii
CGGGCGCAGACACTCAACGCAGGAGCTGCCCCCTGGTGTGACCACAGGATGGGCTGTGCACTCCCACAGCCAACCTCCTGTGGCCAGCCAACCTCCCGTGGCCCCTCCCCATGGCTGGCTGGCCCCCATCGGGACTGGGCGAGACGGCCCTGTTTGGCCAATAATGCCGGCCAGGCCAAGGGACCCCACCTGTGCACGAATTCATGCAATGGGTCTCTAGTCTATATGATAAAAGCCTAAACGACCGTTATGAGGTGGAATGGCCGGAATGACCGGTTGCTATGATGTGCACTGACCACCAAGGAGCTAACGCTCAACACAGGAGCTGCCCCCTGGTGGTCAGTGTGTTCCCACAGGGGAGCACCGCTCAGTCAAAAGCCAGGCTCATGGCTGGTGAGTGCAGTGGCGGTCTTGGGAGCCTCTCACGCCTCTGTGGCAGCGCTAAGGAGCAGCCAGCGGAGCAGTAAGGAGCGAACGGGCGAGCGGCAAGAAGGGAGCAAGGGATCCCGGACTGCGAGAGGGCGCAGGCTGGACTGCGAGACCACCCCACTCCCAGTGCATGAGTTTTGTGTACCAGGCCTCTAATATAAGAATAATTTTTAACATAAGATTTTTATAACTTTAATGAGTTAAATTTTAGATTGGCATAGTCTTAAAAATGTTTAAATCACTTTGTATATTTTAATAAGAACCTTAAAATAGCCTTTTTTTCCCCTTTGGGGAGAATTTAGTATGTGTTCATGTTTCAACATTGTTTTGAATAAATAAATGTATATTATTGTTTTACTTAGCAAAATAAAAGAAATATTAAAAGATGCTGGATATTTTTCAAAAAGAAATAAAAAGATTAAGACATTTGGATAAATTGTTGCAGTTGTCTTTTGCTGATTTGAAATTCCTTTTACAAAGTCATGTAGCTGATTTTTCTAAGTTTTTTTTGTTTATATTAAAAACTTAGACTTTGTGAGTTCTAGGAAAAATTTTTGACTTCAGTAATTATGTCTACGTTGTAAAGTACCATAGGAAAGTGTAATTGTTTTAAAAACAAGTAATTAAATATTCACCTGGGGTATTTGAATATGAGTATATTGGGAGATATACGTGTGTCTGTAAATATTGTCTACTTTTAAGCATATTTGGAAGCTACTTTAGAAATTATTTTATTAGTGCTCTTATTCAAAACAGGAATGTTCTCTATTGTATCTGACATGTCATTCATTATCACTCAGACCCTTCACTGATAAGTAGCTTATTCAAAAGGGTTTGTTTCTTTGAACAGCTATGTTTGTTAGTAAAATTCTCATATCAAGTTAACCAAAAATTTAATAAAAGAATTTTTCAGTAATTGGTTCTAGTTCTTCCCTTTGAAACAGTGCTTTTATTCTTTTATTTTAGAAGTGTTTACCAATAAAAAGTAGAACTGAGGGGAAATAGAGTTGCAGTAGGTGTAATTTGTACACTGTGTATGCTATTAAGGACAGACTCTTACCCTTTTACTCTCATTTTATAGGCCGATCACCAAGTATTTATTGAGAACCACCACTGTGTCTGGTGTTGTTCTAGTTTATATGGTCTTTTATTACAAAAAAAGCAGCAGCAGCTACCATATTTTGACCCTGATTATATGTTGGGTACTGAGTTAAAAACATTACTTAAATTACCTAATTTAATCGTCCTACATACCAAGAAAATACATATTAATATCCCTATGAAGGAAATGGGGCCCAGAGGCAGCCTAACTAGCCCAGGTCATTTGGCAGTAAGTAAGAAAGGTAGGATTCAGATCCTATTTACTGTTTTTGGTTCTAAATCTCGTGTACTTAATCCTTTACAGTCTTTCTAAAAAGAAGTCAGATAGCCCATGATGCTGGAATAATTAGTAACTAAATGAGTATTCTTTATATTGTAGGACTTTATTTGCAGCACTCAGGAAGCAAGTTACTGGCTGAGCTTTTAAACATTTTAGATACAATTATTTCTAGAACTATTACATCTGTCCTTTCTTAAGAAAATATCAATTACATTTTAACTTTTTGGCTAGGGTCATCATCATTAATTACGTGTTAATTAATACCTTATGTAACTTTGGATTGCTCTTTTAATCTTATGTGCTATTTCATTGTTCTCAGCTATCATTTACATTGCAATTATTGTTTCTATATTTAGCAGTCTTTTAATTCCTTATTTTTTACTTTTACTGTGTTATAAAATGGAA
Organism: Myotis davidii; assembly: GCF_000327345.1. NCBI lineage: Eukaryota > Metazoa > Chordata > Mammalia > Chiroptera > Vespertilionidae > Myotis > Myotis davidii. Next base: position 290,673 of record NW_006289398.1, read on the forward strand.
ACAATATACCTGGCCTTGTTAATCTGAATGGAAAATAAAGAGAAATAGGTTGTCATTATAAGGATTTAAGGGTGGGGGGAGTGCTACTGTCAATAATATATATGAACTGCTCATCCAAAAGAAACTAGTCCATCCACATCATAACACAACTAATACATCTAAGCAGACTTGCTTAAAATACCTAACTTTAACTCTACATATAACACAGTGATATAACATAATATTGGGCATATAAACTAATATATAAAAGAGTACAGCCTATATGAGCATGAAGTTCAAAAATAGGCAAAATTAATCTACCCTGTTAGAAGTCAGAGTAGCAGCAGTGCCCTTGGTGGGAGAAGTGGTGCCTGGAAGTAGATAATCAGTAATAAATAAACAGATCACCATAAAGAGTTCAAAGCTACAGGTTAGAAAGTTGGAAAAATTTTAAGTCAAATCCAATAAAAGTTTTGTTGACCTAATTTAATTGGTTGAATAGTTACCAAATTGGTTTAGTATTTCTACAGAGAAAAAGCGTGGATGATAAACATAACGTGGTCCTCACTTCAATAATATGTTCATCTATCTATATATATGAAAGCCTAAGTGACCAAACAACCGGTTGACCAGTCACTATGATGCACACTGACCACCAGGGGCAGACGCTCAATGCAGGAGCCACCCCCTGATGGTCAGTGCACTCCCACAGCCAACCTCCTGCAGTTTCCCACCCCCACCTCCACCTGGCCAACCTCTTGTGGACCCTTTCCCCGGCCGACCGGCCCAATGGCCCTGATTGGAACCTACTATGGCCCCTCTCTCTGGCCGGCCAACCTCCCACAGCCCCAATCGGCCTGATCACTGGCCAGGCTGAGAGACCCCACCCGTGCACAAATTCATGCAGCGGGCCTCTGGTGTGAATACTAATATGTTAATGAGGCAATGTCAATGTGTTAATATGTTAGATTTACAACAATGTAGTTTTAAAAGTATGCCAGAGTTGAAAAGTTGTTAGAATACAAAACAGAGATGCTTCTCCTTGAAAGAACATATATGTTGAAATGTCTTGTCTTTCTTAGGAGCTCAATAATAGGACATGCTACATTTTTCTTGGGCTGTACATTATAGTTTTATGTTCCTTGACTTGAAAGAAAATTTAATCAATTTTTTTTTAAACTTAATCCTTCATTGTTTTTTAATTGATGATGCTTTGATAGAAAAAGATTCCACTGCCCATCTCTTTGTTTTATCCTCAAGAAATTAGAGCTGAGTATTGCATAAAATTGATTAAATACTTGAAAGCAACTTGGCAACATGTGCTTAGCATAGATTAGTAGAATAAAGAACATTTTACTTATTTCAGTATGCAGAG
>NW_006289398.1:292077-305329 GCF_000327345.1 Myotis davidii
ATTCACTTTCTGATGAGGGTGAAGAAATTTCTGAGGAAGTGCATTTTCTGAATGTTTGATAATTTAAAAATATTAGCATCATCCTGTGCACCTTAAGGTGGACGGTTCCATTCCAAGTCAGGGCACATAACCTGGGTGGCAGATTCACCCCCAGGTCTGTTATGTATGGGAGGCAGCTGATCGATGTTTCTCTCTCCCCCCTCCTTTGTCTCTTTCTTAAAAAAATCAATAAAAACATTTAAAATAATAAAAATATATATTAGTATTTACTTCATTTTAAATACAGGCTGGGGCAAAAGTAGGTTTACAGTTGTGAGTATGCGAAACAAACTTTATTCTTGTATTATTATTTATTGTATTAGGGGACCATGGGCGGAAGGCTTCTCCCTCTCCCGGGCCGTAGGCGCTGGCGCCTGGGACTACAGGCGGGCGGCTTCTCCCAGGCCTGGCTTTGTCAGGAAGGACACCTGGAAGATGTCTGGTCTAATTAGCATATTACTCTTTTATTAGTATAGAATATTTTCCATACAAACATATGTAAACCCACTTTTGCCCCACCCTGGTTCCAGTTTTAAATATTTATGTATTTACGCATTGGAAGTATGTAAAGTATGAGTTCAGAATTCTCTAAGGGTGAGAACATTTAATAACCTTGGAAGATCCTTGCAGATTCTGAGTCTAGACTATTTATTTCACTGAGCAGTTTTATTTATTTATTTTTATTTTTTTAAAATATATACAGAGAGGAAGGGAGAGGGATAGAGAGTTAGAAACATCGATGAGAGAGAAGCATTAATCAGCTGCCTCCTGCACACCCCCTACTGGGGATGTGCCTGCAACCAAGGTACATGCCCCTGACCAGAATCGAACCTGGGACTCTCCAGTACCCAGGCCGACGCTCTATCCAGTGAGCCAAACCGGCTAGGGCACACTGAGCAGTTTTAAACAGTATGAATTACTAGCTATCAAAGGAATACTTATTTTTAGTGGTGAATTGAGTGAGTGCTTGTTTAATTCTATTAGTTAGGAATGCCAAAATGCAGTGCATCTTTATTTTTAAGTATGTTTTTCAAGATTACATTGCTATTGCTCTTGTACATACTGACATATCTTTATTTCCAAGTGTTTTAAATGATTTTTTTCTAGCGTAAAACTGAAGTAGTATGGTAAACTGTTGGCTGTTAAATATGATCAGAACTTGGTCTGAAATATATTTTGATTATTTAAAACATTACAGAGTAACAAAGGGTTTATCAAATGAAGTACTGTTTTAGCAAAAGTCTAGTTTTATATTGTACTCAGGGCCCAGTGCATGAATTCATGCACCTTCAAAGGAAATGTGGGCAGCGAGGCTGCGATGGGCACAGGGGCAGGTCTTTGCCCATTCTCCACACCCCCGCCTGGCCCCTCCCACCACGGCCCTTGGTCTGCTGTCTGCTGGCAGCCCTGCTCCCAGAGCGATTGGGGACAGCACTGTCAACGGGTGCAAGCAGTGGCTACTGCCCTGATCACCCCTCAGGAGCAGGGGGAGGTGGAGAAGCCCTCAGGGGCAGTTGGGGCCAGCAGCTACTGCTCACACCCACTGATGGTGCCGAGTGATCGGGACCAGCACCGGGCACTGGCAGCGGGTGCAAGTGCCGGGGAGGGCCGCAGTGCATGGGAGCAAAGAATTTTCAGTAACCACCAGAGGCTCGCCCCGATGACAGTGCCCAGCATCCCGCCTTGGTCTGGTGCCCCCACTCATCTCCACCATCCTGCCATGGCTGACTCCCGCCATGTTCAGCACATGCCCCCTGGTGGTCAGCACACGTCATAGTGACCGGTTGTTCGGTTCCACCGTTTGGTCTGTTTGCATATTAGGGTTCTATATATGTGTGTGTATGTATATATATATATTTTTTGAAGTAGATGTTTCCTTCTGTGCAATCTCTTTTGAAGGGCATGTACTAATTCTAGTGGTGATGTCACTGTTCACAACATTTAAAAAATTCTACTTTTGATGATTTGCTAAAGCTTATAAGTAGTCCTTTTAATTACTACTTGGTTTGTCCTTTGGGGATGAATTAGATTTTGGGAAATGGTAAAATACAAATTGGGCTCAAATATAATGGAAATCTGTTAATTCATTCACTCCTTAATTAGAAAAAAATTATTTGAGCACCTGCTATATTCTCAGAACTGTATTAATGTGTGACAAGACAATTTTTCTAAAAAATATTATCATTATTCGGGATGACTGCCATTATAATCTAGTCCCTGGCTACCTCTACAATCATTCTCATTTCCTAACTGTTTCCGTCTTGCTCATGTATTTGGTAGAGCAGCCTCCTTGCCAATCATTGCTACTTGTGTTCTTTTTTCCGGACCTTTGTATGTCAGTTGCATTCTGTCTGGATACTTCTTCCCCCAATGTATGTAGCCTTGCTCCCTTACTTCATATAACTCTCTCTGCTCAAATAGCACTTATCAGTGAGGCCTGCTTTGATCATTCTATCTAGAGTAGCCCCCATCTCCATCATATCACTTTACATTCATCTATATTGTTGTTTATTCATAGCCCTTGCCACTACTGCCATTACAATATCATTTATTGTTTGTCTCCCTAGAATGTAAGTTTTATGAAGTCAAGGCTACTTTGTTTTCTTTACCATTGCATCCTCAGTGCCTAGAATAGCCCCAGCGCATTGTATTGTGTTTGATAAATATAATTTGGCTAAATAAATGACCATCAAATTTGTGTTTTAGTGTGAGGGTTTCGGACCAATTTATTTACTGCTTACTCAACTTCTTAACCATGTAGTCTTGTATATCAAACTTTTCTGTTTTAAACTTACTAATTCTCTTATTATACTAAAAATCTTTCTATATATCCCATCTAGGTTAAGAGCAGTACTTTAATGGGGCCAAATCAGACACTTATATTCTAAACATCTTTTTACATTTCCCATCTAGATTAAGAGCAGTCCTTTAATGGGGCCAAATCACACACCCAGGAGACACTCTAGCCTCATTCCTTGTCCTTATTCTTCACATCAGACCTACAATGATACTAATGCTGATGATTTTATCTTAGAAATAACTGCAAAATCTGTTTTTTCATTTCTGTTGTCATGCCTTTATTCGGTTTCTCATTGCCTTCCTAACTACTTTTCCTATTTTAGTTGTATCCTTTCCCAATCCACTTTCTTCATTGTAGCCAGCAACAAGTTTTCCAGAAAGTCAGTCTTAGTTTCCCAGCAGCGTTGAGCATCTTCTTTCTTTGGGCTTCCTCAGTATGTTATCTTACTTTTCTTATAATATTGGTATAACTTGTTCACAGGTGACACATTTTATTGACCTTTACTTGGGCCTGGGTACTCTACCTTTGCTGGTGATTGAATGGTTTGATCCCCTTTCGGGCACGTATGAAAGGCAGCCGATAAATGTTTCTCTCTCACATCGATGTCTCCCTCCCTCCCTAATATATTCAAAGATTAAAGTTGAATATATTATTCTTGCTGGTTTGGCTCCATGGATAGAGCTTCCACCTGAGGACTGAAGGGTCTCAGGTTTGATTCCTGGTCAAAAGCACCATACCTTGGTTGCGTGTTCATACCCTGCCCCCGACTTGGGCCTGTGCAGGAGCCAACCAGTGGATGTATGTGGATGTCTCTCTCTCCCCTTCTTCCTCCCTTTCACTCTGTCTAAAAATCAATGGGAAAAAAATCCTCGGATAAGGATTAAAAAAAATTTAATATGTTAGAGTTTATGGAGACAGTGAAAAGAGAAACCCAACGGCAAAGGATAGAATTTTAGGTAATGCTAAAGGATATGAAAAAGGAGGAAAGGATACAAATTTTTAAGGGAGACACACAAGGAACAGTGAGAAATGGGTATGAAGAGGACCAAGATTGTGTAATTACAGAAACCAAAGTAGAGAAGGTAGGGTTAGCATTGGCCAGTACTGTAATAGAGAAGTCGGGCAGTTTGAATAACTGAGAAGTCGTTGCATTGTTCAGTAAACTCAAGGGCGACAACTTCAGTGGAGTGGCTTAGACACCTGATTGATGGAGATTAGGAGATGATGAAGTAAGAATAATTAACTTGAATCTCAAGAGAGATTGGTAAAAGAAAGGAGTGATGTCACTTCAAAAATGGGAAACTAGGCAGAAGCCTTTTTGTTAAAGACTGAAATCGATGAGAAATAATTAATGATAGAAGTATTAGAATGAGATAATAAGATGTGGAATCAAGAATACAGATGGAAGGATTAGAAAATAGCATTGTAATAACATTTTTCAGATTTCTAACCCACATGCACATTGAGTATATTTATACCTTTTGCTCTTTTATTGTTTATTTGTACCTTTACCTCTTTTATTAGTTTACTAGGGGCCCAGTGCATGAATTTGTGCACCTTGAAAGAAACTGTGGGCTGTGAGGCAGCGGTGGGCACAGGGGTGGGTCTCAGTCCATACTCTGTGTCCTCGCCTGGCCTCTCCTGTCGTGGCCCCTGGTCCCCTCTCTGCTGGCAGCCCTACTCCCACCGATGGCACTCCCATGCACTGACGGTGGCACCGGCCCCGCTCACACTTGCTGAAGGCGCAGAGCGATTGGGGCCGGTGCCAGCAGAAGGTGCAAGAGGGTCCGGCACCATCAGTGGGTGCGAGTGAAGGCTGCTGCCCCGATCACCCCTCAGGAGCAGGGCTCCCTTCTCTCTCTAAAATCAATCAAAAAAGGAAAAAATTACATTCTTCTTTTAAAAAGAGGTGCTTAAGATACATATGCTAGGACATTTCAGTAATATTTGGTAACTACCCACTACCCAGATGTAGTTTCCTAGATCAGACATTACTATTGCCCAAGGAAGGAATTTTTTGAAAGTGTGTGTGTGTGTTTTTAAAGGGTGAATTACTATGATTACAAGACATATTATACTTGAGGTAGACAGACCACCAAACATAGTCATGCGCACCTGCTTATAGCGCTGGCGATTAGGACCGGCACTGGCAATGGGTGCGAGTGGAGGCTCTGGCGCCAGCTGCAGGTGCGAGCAGGGCCGGCACCGGCAGTGGGTGTGTGAGGTGGCTGCCGGCCCTGATCGTCCCTCAGAAGTAGGACGAAAGCCCTGAGAGGCAATCGGGGGCCAGCAGCTGGTGCAAGTAGGGCCGGCACATGGGAGCAAAGAATTTTCAGTAACCACCAGAGGCTCACCTCATGACAGCAACTGCTGTCCTGCCTTGGTCTGGGAAACCGGCTCACCTGCTTCACTATCCCACTGTGTTCTGCATGCTCCCCTTTGTGGTCAGTGCACGCCACAGCAACTCGTTTGATTGGTGGTTCTGCCGTTCGGTCTATTTGCATATTAGGGTTTTATATATACACTAGGGGCCCGGTGCACGATATTCGTGCACTGGGTGTGTGTGTGGGGGGTGGGGGGGAGCGTCCCTCAGCCCAGCCTGCCCCCTCTCACATACTGGGAGCCCTCAGGCGTTGACCCCCATCACCCTCCAATTGCAGGATCAGCCCCTTGCCCAGGCCTGATGCCTCTGGCACAGGCATCAGGCCTGGGCAGGGGATCCTCATTTCCCCCCATCACTGGCTCTGCCCCCCACCCAGGCCTGATGCCTCTGGCCCAGGCGTCAGGGCTGGGCAGGGGACCCCCAGCCCCCTCCGATCGCTGGCTCTGCCCCTTGCCCAGGCCTGATGCCTCCGCCAGAGGCGTTGACCCCATCACCCTCCAATCGCAGGATCAGCCCCCTGCCCAGGCCTGACGCCTCTGACAGAGGGGACCCTCATTTCCCCCCATCACTGGTTCACATATGCAAATTAACCGCCATCTTGTTGTCAGTTAACTGCCATCTGAGTTGGCAGTTAATTTGCATATAGCCCTGATTATCCAATGAAAAGGGTAGCGTCGTACGCCAATTACCATTTTTCTCTTTTATTAGTGTAGACTAGAGGCCCGCAGCACGAATTTGTGCACAGGTGGGGTCCCTGTGGGTGGCCTGCAGGGATCGGGCCGGAACCTGTAGTCCAATGCCACGTGCAGCTCCTACCTGCTGCTCCTGCTCATCCTGGCCCCATTGTGCCTAATCAGTCTCGATCAAGAGAGGCTTGCGCTGCTCCAGTAGCACTCTCCAGCCATGAGCCCTGTGTCTGGCACCTTCCCAAGGGGAGAGGCCTACACGATTGTGCTGAAACCAGCTCTCCGACATTCCCCGAGGGGTCCCGGATTGTGAGAGGGCCCAGACCACGCTGAGGGACCCCACTGGTGCACGATCGGGCCAGGGAGGGACCACCGGAGGGCTCAAGGGTGTGTCCGGCCCATCTCGCTCAGTCCTAATCAGCAGCAATCTATCCTACCGGTTGGAGTATCTGCCCCCAGTGGTCAGTGCACAGCATAGTGAGCAGTTGAGCAGCCTTAGCATATCATTAGCACAGTACGCTTTGGTTGTTCTGCCATTCGGGCTATTTGCATATTACTCTTTTATTATATAGGATATATATATATATATATATATATGAAAGGGAAGCCCTTAATTACATTTCTAGAAGCCACCTGTCAGAGAAGTGATCTGAACTATAAATAGTTAAGTGTCATGGAGAAAAACAGAAACAGGAAAGTAGCTATGCAAGAAAATATATGACTTTTAAATAATGCTAGCAGGCTGGGTGTGATCACAATTATCTCAGCCTTTAGGTATAGCTGTTGTATTCTTTTGTAGGGTTCGTTTACTTGGTGAATTGTTTCAGAGACAAATTTTTTTCCTCATATCTTGTAATAGTGTTTTTATCGGAGGTAATTACAATTTTCACTATATAAATGAGAAAATGGATGCCCATGAGGTTTCATGGTTTGTAGTCAAAGTTACATTGTTTATAGACGAAAAAGCTACACCTGAATCCAATTCTTTTTCATTCCAAAATTGTCTTTCTTTCCATTACTCCCAAATAGCTATATGTCAGTAGTTTGTGGACCTTAATTTACTATGTATATTTGAACCTAAATTTATATAAAAATCAATTATATGTTGTCCATTTATTAATAGGTAAAGATATTAATATAATATATTGTGGTATGCTTCAAAGCAGTATATATTGAAAATATTTGAAAATAAATTCATTTTATACACATATATATACATATATGTGAGTGTGTGTACACACATGTGCACATACACAGAGAATTAATCCAAAGGAGCAGTTGCGTGTCTGTGTCTGTAGATACATATAGACAAAAGGTTTATTTTCTGTAGTTTTCTCTTGGTTCTGTGTGTATGTGTGTTTATAAGATATTAAATTGCTAGATATTTAGCATTGACTTCAGTTATTTCATTACATCCAGAGAGATGCATCAGGAACTAAAGATCCTATCTAATAAAAGAGAAACATGGTAATTAGCGTACGACCGCTACCCTTCCCATTGGCTAATCAGGGCGATATGCAAATTAACTGCCAGCCAAAATGGCGGCCGGCAGCCAGGCAGCTTAAACTGAACATGAGGCTTGCTTGCTTCAGTGACGGAGGACTGCAACGTTCCCCGCCTGCCTTGCCGGCCTCTGAGCCTGCAGTTTGAACATTGTAACAAATATAGAAGCTAAACAGAACCCCAGAAACCTGCTTTCAGCGAGCCGGGATCTCAGAGCTGGAGTGGATACAGAGTTTCAATTATAGAACCTAAACAAACCAGATACCTGCTTTCAGGAGTGGAGGCCTCAGAGCTGTAGCCAAGCCTCAGAGCTAAAGCTGGCCCAGAATAAAAAAAAGAAAAGAAAAAAGGAGTGGTTGGGAGCTTCAGTCCCAGCCTGAAAACACCCCTCAGCCCCTCACCCAGACTGGCCGGGCACCCCAGTGGGGACCCCCACCCTGATCCAGGACACCCCTCAGGGCAAACCAGCCAGCCCCCACCCATGCACCAGGCCTCTATTCTATATAGTAAAAGGGTAATATGCCTCCCAGCACCGGGATCAACGGAGCCGCGAGGTCTCCCGGCACTGGGATCAGCATGACAGGGGGCAGTGCCCAAACCCCCTGATCGCCCTGTGACTCTGTGTGTGATAGGGGGCGGGGCCATAACCTCCCTATCGGCCCTGCTCTGTTCCTGACAGGGGAAGGCGCCCCAACCCCCTGATGGGCCCTGCTCTGTGAGTGACAGGAGGCAGTGCCCCCGCCCCCTGATTGGCCCTGCTCTGTGCGTGACGGGGTGGCGCCGCAACCTCCCCATCGACCCTGCCTTGAGGGTGACGGGATGGTGCCCCACCCCCCCAATCGGCCCTACCCTGATCGTGACTGAGGGCGGCATCACAACCTCCTGATCGCCCTGCTCTGTGCATGACGGGGCGGCACCCTAACTCCCCAATCGGCCCTGGTCTGAGCCCAACCAGGGGCTGCACCTAGGGATTGGGCCTGCCCTCTGCCACCCGGGAGCAGGCCTAAGCCAGCAGGTCATTATCTCCTGAGGGGTCCCAGACTGCGAGAGGGCACAGTCCGAGCTGAGGGACCTCCCCTTCCCCCGAGTGCACAAATTTTTGTGCACCGGGCCTCTAGTTACACAATAATAGGAAAAGGAGCCACCGTAATTCTAGTAGTTCTTTTGTGCATTGCTTCCTTGCATTTGTAAGGTTGGTCATCATAGACAGCAAGGCAGTTTCTTTTTCCTTTCCCCTTATGCAGCTGCGGGTTTCCTAAACTTTAGGAGTTCAGAGAATATCCTGGTTGATTATCTCATTTGTGTTTTAGACTTCTCACATAGCACTATAATTGGGACAGTTTCAGAGAAGCTAAATTGGAAACAAATAGAGTAGGAAGAAATAAAGAGGTAAACTCGCCTTAAATTTCTTTTTTCCCCCTCCCATTTCTCCCTGCCCCAATAAAAGCCACATTGATCTCAGCTTGCTCACTACTTTTCCTAGTCTAAGTTCTGACTATCTAGAATAGGATTTGGCAAACTACAGCTCTTGAGCCAAGCCCATTTTATTGAAACATAGCCCATATTTATTCATTTATGTATTTTCTATGATTGCTTTCTTGGTACAACTTCAAGTTGAGTAATGGCAACGAGACCTTACGACCAGCAAATTCTAATAAAATGCTTACTCTGTGGACCATTACAAAAAAAGTTTACAGACTCCTGATCTAGCCAGTAAGGAAGAAACTTTACTGGCTAGATCAGGAGTCTCATTTCATTACCATGGGGACATTGTAGCACATGAGCATTAGAGTATTTCATGTCTAAAATGGCCCTAATACTCTTTTAAATTAACATATCATGAAGAAACCTTGAAATTCTTCCATAATTGGGGAGTTCCTATAATTAACTAGAGGCCCAGTGCAAGAATTTGTATACCAGTAGGGTCCCTCAGCCTGGCCTGCGGGATCGGGCCAAATCTGGCTCTCTGACATCCCCCAAAGGGTCCTGGATTGCGAGGGACCAATCCCTTGCCCTGACTTTTAAGGTAATTTAGGTCAGGCCAAGGAATACCACTGGTGCACTATTGGGGGTGGGGAGGGACACGGGAGGTTGGCCAACCGGGGAGGGACCGCGGGAGGGCTCCAGGGCGTGTCTGGCCCATCTTGCTCAGTCCCAATAGGCCGGATCCCAGCAACAAGCTAACTTACTGGTTGGAGCACCTGCCCCCTGGTGGTCAGTGCATGTCATAGCCACTGGTCGACTGCCTCCAGTGGTTAGTGCACATCATAGCGTGCGGTTGAGTGGCTTTAACATATCATTAACATATTACACTTTGATTGGTTGAACGACTGACCGGTCAACTGGACCCTTAGCATATTAGGCTTTTATTATATAGGATTATATAAAAGAGAAAGGGGGTGAGGAAGGGAAGGAAGTTGAATGGCTGGTTCACTTTGATTTGTAGTGACAATGATAACATCTGTATTCTAGCGTATTAGGTTCATTTTATGTCATTATTTATTAGACAAACATTTGTTTCAGTGCTTCCTTCTTACTGCCTGTGAGTTTTTAAATTGTGGGCATGTTGTTTGTTATTTTGTTTTCTTGTTATTGATGGTCAGTTTCCTTTCACTTGCATATAAGGTTTGTTAAAGAAGGTTCTGTCTTGATTATTGATGTATTCCCATTACCTAAAATGTACCTGAAATAATAGTTTTTCAGTTAATACTTATTGAATGAATGAACTCAGATATGAGATTTTATTTTGAATATGATTGTGTAAGATGGTTGTTACATGATTGTACTTGAAAAAAATCTGCAATTAGTTTATACCTAGAAATAGGCAATAATTAGAAATCTACAAGCTTTTATGAAGTATATATCTTTTCAGACTAGTCATCTTGACTATCATGTCAGATCATTACATTGTAGTAAGTGTCATCACTTTAGTGCAATTTTTTGTTTGGTGCCTGTCATCCTAATTAAAAATTGTTATAAAATGGTTAGGTTATATATTTCTATTAGGTGAATTTCACACTGGCTCTAATGATCCTTAATTCTGACTGCAAATTGCTGCAGGTTCTAAATTACCTTTAAAAGTTATTGTAAAGTTTTTATAAAGTTTTCATATCTAGTTAAATAGTTTTACATCATTGGCTCACCAGTAATAGTGACCTTGCAATTCTTTTTAATGAGATCTGATCCCACCCAATGATGAGCTGTTTTCATTTCACTTTTAAGATACTCTCAGTGACTAATTTTTAGGACATATTCTAAAATCACTTAAAATTAGATAGAATTTTATTGGAGTTAAAAAATAAATCCAAAATTTATAGGAGGTGCTCTAAGATTAAATGAATGATCAATTTGTGGTTGTAATGGCTAACACCCAGTGTAACAGAATATGAACAGATGCAAGCTAAATGTGAAATAGGAGAGTGCAAACAGTTTCATTTGCTGAGGAAAACACTAATTCAAAACAAATAATTCCTTGGTATTGTGTTTATTTAAAAATCTCAAAGGAAGTCATAATGGCTGTTACACTAAAATATCTGCATGTGATACAGTTTCTTTTTAGATTGTGTTTTTGTTTTTTTCCAAACAAATATAATGCTGAGTATATTAATAAAAAAAATAGTGTATGGCAACCTGAAGAAATCAACAGTCTTTATCAGTGGTTGGCAAACTGCTGACCATGGGGCCATATTTGCGTGTGGCCTATTTTTGTAAAGCAAGTGGGCTAGGAATGGTTTCTATACATGTGTCATTTTTTATTTTAAATATTTTAAATATGTTGTTCCACTATCTTCTCATTTGCTTGTTTCCCACAAGAAATCAGCTGTCATCCTTTCTTTGCTTTTCTCTATGTAATTTTTCTTTTCTTTTTTTTTAATCTGGTTGCTTTTAAGAGTTTCTTTACCAGTGATTTTGAGCATTTGATTTGATTAAGATGTGGCTTGGTCTAGTTTTCTTCATGTTTCTTGTGTTTGGTGTTGGTTGAGCTTCTTGGATTTATTGGCTTATTGTCATCTATTTGGAGAGTTTTCATCTGTTACTTAAAAAATATTTCTATCCCCCATGTCTTTCCTTTGAGGACTCTAGTTAAACATATTTTAATTATACTAGGCTGCTTGAAGTCCCATAATTCACTGATGCGCTTTTATTTTTTTCTCCTTTTGTTGCATTTTGGTTATTTTCTGTTGCTTTGTCTTCAGGTTTGCAATTCTTACCTTCTAGTCTATGCTGTTATTCCCATCTGTAGTTTGAGAGCATTTGTAAACCTCATGCTAAGTTTTTGAACATATAGACTACAGTTATAGAAATGGTTTTAGTGTCCCTTTCTGCTAATACTAACATTTATGTCAGTTCTGGGGTATTTTCAGTTGATTGATTTTTTTGGCTCAGTATGGATCATGTTTTTCTGCTTTTTTGCCATGCATGCCCGATAATTTTTGAATGGATGATAAACATTGTAAATTTTGCCCTGTTACATGCTTCATATTTTTTTCTCTGCCTATAAATCTTTTTGAGCTTTGGTCTGAAACATAGTTTAGTTACTTGGAATCAGTTTAAAGCTTTCATATTTGAAGATTTGTTAAATGGGGTCAAAGAAATGTTTAGTCTACATCTGGTTTTTACCCATACTGAGCTAAGACTTCTCACTTTGGCTTTTAGGAGCAAGCACAGCTCCCTGTCCTGTATGAATGCAAGGTGCTCTTCCCTTTCATTCTTTGGAGTGGTAATTTCCTCACACATACACCTGCACCAGCCATTGCTGTACTGACTGCTTGAGGGTCCCTTTGCAAGATGAGCTCTCTCTCTTCAACTCAGACAGTTTGCCTAGGTTTCTCCTGCTGGCACCAGAGCCTGAAGACTGCCTAGAGAAGGCAGTAAGCCGGGACAGCTGTAGAGCACACTTGCTTGTTTCTCATCTCTTACGGATCATTTTTCTTTACTTGCTGATGCCTAGTCTCTTGAGCTATGGTTTCCTATATTTTGTACAGTCTTTTAGTGGTTCAAATAGGATAGTGTTTTTTATGTCCATTACTACATTGTAGCTAGAAGTGAAATTTGGGGTGTTGCAATTTAAGATTTAGTGATTGAATAAATCCAGATGATGACATACAGAGTTGGACCATAGATATGAGTGGAGTATAAATGTGAAGGTCATTTGATGACTCATCCACATGGACATTGATGTGACCTAAGAAGATGGATTTGAGATGGAGAGTAAGAATTTAAATTAAAAGCCAAAGTTGTGACATTTTAATTCTGTATGTTTTATGTATTCGGTTAGGAAAATACTCTTTTGAATTATCTGTCTTTTCTTCTAGAACCTTCTGATAACTTAAGGGAAATTCTCCAAAATGTGGCCAAATTGCAAGGGGTTTCAAATATGAGAAAGCTGGGCCATTTGAATAACTTTACTAAGGTAAGTAACTTGAATATTAATATTATCATCTACAATTCTTTGTTCCTTAGTATGCTTACTGGATGCTTCTTAACCATCATTAATAAGAATTCTTGAGTATTCTCCCAGTATTAGTGCTTTCCTCTAATGCTTCTCAGGGTTTTGTCATGTGATTTCTAATTTAATAGTGTATTTGAATAAGGGGAGTATCATTCAAATGCTTGCTGTAGAAAATTTGGTCGGTTCAGAAAAGAATAAAGAAAAAAAGATCACTAGAAATCCATAATCCAGTTTTCACTATTATTCACACATAGTGATGTATTGTTTTTGCCTTTTTATACTTATTTTTATTTGATGATATATGATAAATGTTTGTACATAAGTACGTGTGCATTGCATTTCACAGACATCATAATTCCCAGAGAAATACTAGAACTTCCTCTCTCTTT
>NW_006289398.1:305361-330861 GCF_000327345.1 Myotis davidii
ATTGTCGGGCTCAGAGCCTAAGATAAATGCAGGGGCCCTCATCCCAAATAAATATTGACTTGATTTCTGTTAGTAGCCAAGATTCCTGAGTTTGATGGATTGGTATGTTTTTGTGCTTGGTAATCCTGGAAAGCCAACTTTTGGAAACATTGAAATGCTTGTTATTTGAGGTGATGCCATAAATAGAAACCAGAATGGATTCTTTCGGAAAAATTTATTTTTCCATTTTAGTTTACTAAATATAAATTGTTCTTCTCAATTTTAAGTGTAGGAGTAATTGTATGTTTTAACCTCTTCGTATTCTGTGATCCACAGACCAGCAGCATTGGCTTCACCTTGAAGCTTGTTTGAAATGCACTATTTTCAGCCCCATTCCAGTCCTACTGAATCAGAATCTACATTTTTAATAAAGATTCTCTGGTGAATTTCTGTGTACATTAAAGTTTGAGCAGCACTGTTTTAACCCTCTAAAAATCTTTAATTTTTTTTTCTATCTGATAATTGGACTATTGCTTGGACTTGATTTGGTTGTATAGAAGTAAAAGGGGATAAGTATATAGTCACTATGTAACAAAATTGTTTTGTCAATACGTGTTGTGCAGTAAATATAAAATAGGTTAGTTTTTTTCATAGGGGATCAAGTACATTTGTGTTTTCAGTGAAGTTTTGGATATTCTGGCATTTATTTTTTTATAACAGATGAAAAAATTATATGAGAGATGAGAGTGATTTTTTATAAACAACTTTTAAGAACACTGACTAGGTGCTTGAGAAGGGAATTTCAAAAATATCCCTATGTATGTTTTTATTTTTATGAATGTGATGAAAAGTCTCCAAATACCTTCCTTCATTGTTCTAGTCAGATAATGTCAAGTCTTTAAGACCTAAAGTTGTTCCAAGGGTGCATATTGCATCTCCTGGGTTCCCTTTCTTCTATTACAGTTCCAGTTTTATTTAACCATTTTTCACTCAGCTCTAATAAGTCTTTGCCACTTGCTTAGATTTAACTATTAAAAATATTAATAGAGGTTTATGTCATAATTAAGTTGACACCTAGATATGTCCTTTCACATCTCTTGACAACTAGGATTCTGAAAGAATTAAGAAGAATCACTGCTGTAAATAAGTGTCTATAGGTTTTATTATAAAATTTCTCTAAATGCCTAGCACAAAATAAATGCTTACTGAATTTAATCATAATATAATGTGTCTTTGAATTCCATTTTGTTGGAGAGGTAGATTAATAAATATATTATTAATATTTGTCATATTAATAATACGTATTTCAGACCTGGTATTCCTAAAAAGCTTTTATTTATTTCCTTATAGAGTAAAATGTAGAAATCTCAGAAATCTCATAAGAATAGCTCTATAGACTAAGAAAAAGAGTAAAATAATTATGATGCCAGTAAGCTTGTTAATCAGGAGTTAGTTGGTCATCCTTCTCTGTATTCTCATAACAGGTTATATATGTGTCTACTAAATTTTATCTGTTCTTTTATTATTTGTTGTAGGTTACTGTCTTATTGAACTGAGCTCCTTAAACATATGTTATAGCTAATATTTATTTTTCTCCTCTTATATACCTCTCTATCCCAAAGGTTGGCACATAAGAAGTGTTTAATTAAAGGTATTACATTACATTAGGAAAATTTTGCCTTTTAAATACGAGTTTTTGTTGTTTTAGCATTTGTTTTGTTAAGTGTAAGCTTAGCTTTTAGGATTAAATTAATTTAGTAGATCATTGGGCTAAAATGTTGTATAGGGCAGACTTCATCTCTAGAATTTTAAACCTCCTTTTAAGGTATGAAGAGAGAGAGGGTGTTAGCTATGTGATCCTATAACCATGTGAATGTCACAGCCATGCTTGCCTCCTGACATCATTTCACTAGATAAAGTAATGTGTATAACAGACTGCTGATGAATATAATCTTAGCATTCTATTTTTAAAACTATCAACATGCTCATAAAGACCTGTTTTTAAAGATGAAAGTATGTCAGCTTTTATATTCTAAAAGTTCTTTTTCTATATTTAATCTCACATATTTATATTAAAACCCCCAAAGGAATCTTTATTTTGTTCTGTTTTTCAAAACTTTACAAATAGTTGAAGCTAAATATAAAGTATCAAAATGGTACAGAACAATATATAGTAAATAGTGCAAATCCTTTTTCACATGCTTCTTATCCATGTCCCTATTCTCAGAGGGAACAAAAATACCATTCTCCAGAGGGAACCCTTAGAAAGTATTTATCCTTCTCTGGTATAATTATAAATGTGTGTGTGTGTGTGTGTGTGTGTGTGTGTGAATTAAAAGACTTAAAAAGAGGTATTTAATATAGTGCTTAGTTTATTTACTATTTTATGTGTGTACACAAAGGTTTTTTAATGAGATATATTGATTTGCAATTTGCCTTTTCCTACTTCCCAATATACCATAGAATTCTTTCCTTTTCTATAAATATAAGTATACTTTTTTATAGCTATATTTGTATAAGATAGAATTTTCGAAGTATGATTTCTTAGTCAAGAGCATTTGTACTTTTTATTTTAAAATTAACTTCCAAAGTGCCCTCTGAAAAGAGCACGCTATGGACTTCTACTCTGTGATAAGATGTTTAAACGTTTGGGTTATTCTATTTGTTGCTTATTTAGAACCATTCATTTAACCTTCAGAGCAATATGAGTAAAATGGGAATAGCATTTATCTGCCCAGTTTTAACTGATTATTGTATTTTTTAGTTAATTTTATTAATCATCTCATTTTTTTATTATCTAGAGGTGGGTTTAGACTTCTATTTTATATTTTCATTGAATTTATTGGGTTTTGTTTATATTAAATTTAACAGTTATGTTCATAATTTTAGACTTTTGATGATATCGAATGCTTAATTTGGTTTATAAATAACAAATTAAACCTAATTCAACTGAGCTAAAGTAAAAAGAAGTTATTTGCTTTCATGATGAGGAATACCAAATGTTGGATCCTAATTTCAGGCGAAAAACCCAGGGGTTGAACAGTGGTAATTGCATTCTGTCTCTCCATTTTTCAGCTCTGTTTTCTTTTAGATTAGTTTTACTAGTATTCTTAGACAATTTCCAAATGACTAAGAGACAGTGTTCAGTCATTAAAAGAGAGAGGGTAGCCCTCTCTTTGTGTCTTCTGATGAAATCTGATCCTATTTGGTCACATTCAGCTAGGCATTGTGACTGCTGGTCACAAAAACACATGGAATAGGGAGGAACAGAAGTCCAGTGAAAAGTGTTGTGATGTTTAATAATTTAATATTAATAATTGATGTTTAATAATTTTGCATATTAAGTGACTTGTTATGCCAAGAATTCTTAGATTTTGCAAGGTCTTTAATGACTTCTAAACATAATCGGTGATTTATTCTTAATATAACAAACTTCAGTGATAGGGCAGGCAATATTACATTTCAAGAACTTATACAGGAGATAGGAAATTACCTGTAATGGCTAAGATAGTGAGGGAATTGTTACTAAAGATTAAGGATTAATTCGTAATTCAATCAGTAGTTGAGGTGGCTGAGAGTCCCATTGCTTAAACCCACCAATTTAGTGCTTTACTTGCTGTTTCTTTTTCTTCTTTTTTTAAAATATACATTTTATTGATTTCAGAGAAAGGAAAGGGAGAGAGAGAGAGAAACATCAATCATGAGAGAGAATCATTGATCGGCTGCCTCCTGCACACCCCCAACTGGGGATTGAGCCACAACCCGGGCATGTGCACTTGACTGGAATTGAACCCGGGACCTTTCAGTCCATAGGCCGATGCTCTATCCACTGAGCCAAACCAGTCAGGGCTTTACCTGCTATTTCTATCTTCTTCTTTCCTGGAGTAAGAATTAAGGGGGTTGATTTGTACTTTAGGATTTGGTTATTTAAATTAGGTGGTAATTGGTAAGGTAGTGAGTCAGTCACTACAAGAATTTTGTATTAAAATAATTCTTATTATATTTTAAATCTTATTATAGGTGAATTCCTGGTGATGAAAAGTAAACATGATATTTCTTTAATAATTGGAAGTTAGGCTCTTAGTAATATCTTCTAATTTCTTATTTCTGATATATGTAAATTATGTATGTGTAGAAAATTTAGTCTCTGGGGTAATTCTGATTCAAACAAGGTATTTTGATTTGAGGTTGATCAATAAATCCTTCTATAATTCTGAAAAATCTTGAAGGCATTATTTAGCCACCATTAAAAGCATAGCCCTAGCATCCCTTGCTGTCACTGAAAAAAAGACATGAATTATGACTAATACGCTGTTTCATTGTAAATTGTTCTTTGTAGTTGTTACTTGTGATTTTCCATTTTCCAATTGAGTAGACATTTTCCTCAGAAATGTTTCTTGCAATTAAAATTTTATAATATTAGGTAGCAGAAAATACTTACTTCTAAATACTTTCCAAATTGTGTTTTATGAGATCATAGAAATAACTTTAAATTTTGTTTTACTTTTCCACCAAAACTGCTAGCTAGAGCAAATGTAAAATAGTGAACAGTCATATATTCGGTGATATGAGAAGGTGGGTAATTTGGAAATTATGTTCTCTTAATCTAGTCTATTTAGCAAGTGTGAAAAAGATAATTCAGGAAATGAGTACCAAGTACACACTTAAAGGAGAAACCAACACTTGACAGGACAAGACTTTTGTATATTTACTTTTAGGATTTCAGAACATTTCATTTTAACATTCATTACCGTAGTGGAAGAAGAATGCAAATATTGCCTCTTTGGAAATTTAGTTGATACATATATAAATCACTGTTTTAAGAAAGTAACTTTTCCCATTTTAAAAGCTCAATGTCTTATATAAACAAATTCTTAGCTTCATTTTTCTATGAAGTTTATGAATTAGAGTGTGTCCAAGATCTGAGTAATAACACCATGATTACAATCATAAACAGTTCTGATTTTTCTTTTTTATTAATATGTAGTACCATATAGTGACAATGCTAGTATTATGAAATATCTGAGAAATCTCAGATAAATACTAAATTATTATTTTGTTAATCCTCACCAGAGGATATTTTTCCCAATGATTTTTAGAGAGTGGAAGGGAGAGAGGGAAGGTGGGAGAGAAAAACAGAAATATCCATGTAAGAGAGATACACCTCACATTGATTGGTTGCTTCTCACATGTACCAGACCAGGGCCAGGGATCAAACCTGAAACCATGTATATGACCTTGACTGGGAATTGAACCTGGGACCCTTCGGTGTTCAGGCCAATATTATAACCACTGAGCAACACTGACCAGGGCATACTAAATTGTTTTTAATAGTGATGAGTGTATTTTTGTGTATGTGCGTTCTAATCCTTGGAAATGGGCAAGTTTTAAATGTATGTTTTTAGTTAGCTGTTCCGGTACAAATGATAGTTAAGTTTATTTACTCATTTTATGTGTTTAAATTGAGTATCTAGCCAGAGTGAGATTCTCCAGACTTGGTTCATACCACTTTTGAAGCTAGAGAAATAAAGTGAGATGGTAATATTTAGGTATTCTTTTTTTTAATATCCAACTTTGCTTCCCTCTCCCTGTGTAAATAATTTCAGCACAAAGTTGTAGTAATATTTTTCACAGTGAGCTCTGGATTCAAACTGGTTTAGTCTGATTTCTGGCTTTACCACTTACTAGCTTTGTGGTCTCAAGAAGTCATGACCATCTGTAAGCTTAAGTTGTCCTCATTTACAAAGATATTACTTAGTTTTCTAGGGATGGTAAGATTAATTGTCAATCAGTGTTACTGTTAAGACACACACACACATATAATGTAAGTAATATATATTTATTGTAAACATTTATAAAATACAGACAAGCAGAGAAGAAAATAATCACCTATGGTTGTACTTCCCTTTTTGATGTTAATAGCTGCATAAGATTCCTCCTTTATGAATTCCTCCTTCAGTTGGTTTCTAATTCCTTACTATTCTAAATAATGTTCTGAGCATATTATGCTTTATGTTTTAGATTATTTTAATATAAATCATCAAAAGTACTTTCTGATCCTGGTGCATTTTTTCAGTTTATCCCACAAAATATTTTCAGTTTATAATCCCATCAACAGTGTGTTTTCTTATCTATAATAATAAAAGCATAATATGCTAATTAGACCGGACATCCTTCCGGACTAAGACAGAGCTTCGAGGGAAGCCTGGGTCCTAGGTGCCAGAGGGAAGCCGGTGCTGGCAGCCTGGGGAAGGAAGGCCTACTCTTGCATGAATTTCGTGCATCAGGCCTCTAGTCTGGTATAATTATATTAAAGAACAATTTCTTGCTTTTCTAAAAAAGATATGTTTTTTAATTGATTTTGAGAGGGAGAGGAATAGAGCTAGAAATATCAATGTGAGATAAACATCATATATTGGCTGCCTCCTGCCTACCCCCCCAACTGGGGACCAAGCCTGCAACTCAGGCATGTTCCCTGACCATGAATTGAACCAGTGACCTCTTGGTTCCTGGATCAATGCTCAGTGGTTTCTATCACCCATCAGTCAGTAGAAATCTGTATCCTCGAACTATAGAATCGTATTTTATTTTAAAAAAATATTTTATTGATTTTTTGCAGAGAGGAAGGGAGAGGGATAGGGAGTTAGAAACATTGATGAGAGAGAAACATCAATCAGCTGCCTCCTGTACACCCCCTACTGGGGATGTGCCCGCAACCAAGGTACATGCCATTGATCAGAATCGAACCCGGTACCCTTCAATCTGCAGGCTGACGCTCTATCCACTGAGCCAAACCAGTTAGGGCTAGAATCGTATTTTTTAAAAAATTTATTAAAAGTATTTTTCAATCTAAAGGAGTAATGTATATAGACAAAAATATATAATAAATACATACATATTTTGTTTTTTCTGACAGCTTCTTTGTGATATTGGCCACAGTGAAGACAAATTGGGTTTTAACTATGAGGATATTATAATTTGGTAAGTGTAGTTCAGTTTCTTCTCCCTTCTGGATTTTAATATTAATCAGTTTTAGTAATTTTAAATTAAAATTAGGATACTTTAATATCTCATATTTGGTCTTATAGAAACAGTTGTTTAAACATTAGAAGAATTCAGGATTTCCAATTTTTGTTTGTTATCCTGTTCTAATATTTTGTAATTATGAAATATAAAGAACCAAAGCTAATGTTGAAAAATACCTGGACTTCTTCAATTTAAACTTCTAAATGGCAAACTTGATTTGCTCATGCCCACTAATAGAGGCATAACATTATATATATATATCTATATATATCTATATATATCTATATATATATATATCCAGCAACCGGAACGGTGGAACAACCAGAACTACCTGTGGCTATGATGTGCACTGCGGCAACTAACCAGCCTGATCTGGGCCTTGATTGCCACCTCCCTCCCCCCAAACTGGCCCAGCCTCCAGTTGCCCCCCCCCCCCCAGTAGTATAACCATCTTTTTGGTATGGTTAGGAATTAAAAGGATATAATTTGTGCCTACTGTCATTATAAAAGATTAGTGGCCCAGTGCACAAAATTTGTGCGGGGGGGGGGGTGTCCCTCAGCCCAGCCTGCTCCCTCTGCAATCTGGGACCCCTCAGGGGATCTCCTACTACTGGCAGTTAGACATCCCTCTCGCAATCCAGGACTGCTGGCTCCTAACTGCTCACCTGCCTACCTACCTAGTTGCCCCTAACCACTCTGTCTGCTGGCCTGCTCTCCCCAAACTGTTCCCCCTGCTGGCCTGCTCGCCCCCAACTGGCCCCCCCTGCGGGCCTGCTTGCTCCCAACTGCCCCCACCCCCCGCTGGCCTAATCACCCCCAACTGCCATCCCCTTCTGGCCTGATCGCCCCTAACCTCCTCTGCCTCGGCCCTGCCACCATGGCTTTGTCCGGAAGGTTTCCCAGTCTAATTAGCATATTACCCTTTTATTAGTATAGATTTTTACTTCCTGGTTTAAACACAATGGTTTTTTTTTTTAGAGTGGAAGCAGATAGGCAGATAAAGGGGAATAGATTATAGTGGCATATGTGTTACAACGTGAAAAAGGCATATTTGATGTCCTATTTTTTATGTAAAATAAACTACAGAAGATAGGACAAAACTCAACATTTTCTTGATTGATGAGAATGTACCAAGGAAGCACAGATGAAAAAATATCACTAGTGAAGTTCCATGGCTTACAGCAAAATTATTTTTATATGTGTAACATAAATAGTAGTTTTGCTTATTTCAACTGAGGAAGAATTTTATACCACAATTTTATGTGTATTTGAAACTTGTACAGCAAAACTTTTCGTCTGTTTTCAAACAGCTTGCGGTTGGCTTTATTGAATGAAGCAAAAGAAGTGCGGGCAGCAGGGCTACGAGCTCTTCGATATCTCATCCAGGATTCCACTATTCTGCAGAAGGTGCTTAAATTGAAAGTGGACTATTTAATAGCCAGGTAATTTTCTGGGAACTATCTATGTTTTTATATGTTTTAAAAACATATGTTTTTTATATGTATTAAGTTTTAGCATACCTATCATAAACTACAAATATTTAGTGAACCTGATAATTTTTACAGATATAGACAACCAAGTTCCCTGTTATTCCGAATAAGATATAGAATACTTTCAGCATCCCAGTCAAGTTTCCTTGTGTTTTCAACCAGTAATAAACATTGTTCAGGCTTTTCTCTTTATAGACTAGTTTTTCCTGTTCTTGAACATCATATGTTGCAAATCACTGTGTAGTATTTCATGTTATGAATAGATCACAGTTAGTCCATTCTGTTGATATTTTTCTGACTTGTTTTCAGTGTTTAGCTATTTTGAATAAAGCATTCCTAAACATTCTGTATAATTCTGTTGATGGGCATATACTAGTGTATGCACTCATTTCTCTCAGATATATACATATGCAGGAGTGGAATTGCTGGGTCGTAAAGTTTATGTATATTTAGCTTTAATAGATATTGCCAACAGTTTTCCAACATGATTGTCCTGATTTACATTCTTAGCAACAATGTTTGAGAGTTCCGGTCTCTCCACATCCTCATCAGCATCTGCTATTTTCAGTCTTTAGTTATACCCTTTTGATTGTGGTTTTCATTGTGGACTCCCTTTGTGGTTTTAATTTGCATTTCCCTGATGGGTAGTGATGTTAAGCACCTTTTATATTTGGGTATCCTTGTCTTTTGCTCATTTGTAAATTTGATTATCTATCTTGTTGTGTAGGAGTTCTTGATATCTTATGTATGTGACTCCTTTCAGGTGTGCTGTGCATATTTAAGAAAATTTTTTCCAAATCATTCTGCCTTACCTTTCACTTTTCTTAATTAATAAAATTCAATATAGAGGTTGTTTGTTTTATAGCCAAACCAGCTAGGGTTGATGTGTCTTTTTTTCCTTTGGCTACTTTAAATGGTTGTTTTTGGTGGTGGTGTTACATTCTTTCCTATCCTCTGGTATTCCAGCTGTATAGGTTGGATCTGTTCATCTGTTCACTGCCCCCCTATTTGTCTGGTACCCTTACTATCCTTTCATTCTTTGTTGTTCATCTTTGTGCTTCAGTGTGGCTTTTTTAATTCCTCCATCCTGCTAGTAAATCAGTCTCTTGAATTTTTAATTTTAGTTGTCTTTCTTTTATTTTACTCTTATTTAAAGATTTTAGGTTTCTACTATTTCTTTATTTTCTACTTCCTTGAGCATATTAATTATAGTTATTTATAGGGCCCTGTAATGACAACTCCAATATGTGAATCACTTGTGTTGTTTCTATTGTCATTTTCTTTTCTTACTTTTTTGTTTACTTGGCCCTTCATTTGTTTAAAGCATATTTTATATTATCTGATTAGATGTGAACATTGTATACCAAATTTTTGGCTCTGGATCATGTTATTCTTCCCTTAAGAGAGTTTAGATTTATTCTGGAATGTTGGCATATCATGCTGACGGTTTTAGCTTTGCCTTTCCTCTAGGAAGTGGCTATTTGATCTCAAATGAAAGTGTAGATATTCAGCAGAACTTCTTCACCTTGACTAGAATTGAGGCCTGATATCTATCTTGGTATTATGTACCTGCTAAAATTTCTGCTCAGTTTCTTAACTTCTCAACAGTAGGTTTTTTATTTGTATTTTTAATTTATCTTTGTTGTTGAAAGTATTACAGATATCTCCTTTTTCCCCCAATGACTTCTCCTTCTCTAAATATAGCTACACAACTTTCTTCTATTTAGGGTTTGTATAATATGTCTTTTGTCATTCACTCACTTTCTATCTTTTCTGTCCTTACATTTAAGTGTCACCTATAAATATCAAGTGTTGTTTTGTGTTTTAACTCTGGTTTGACATCTTTGTCTAATTGGAGTGCTTAGACTATGTTTAGTGGTTTTTTATATAAATGGTATCTGGACTTTATCTAACGTAATTACCCATACATTTGTCATTTAGTTACCAGTTTTTTCTTATATTTGAATATGTTTGCTATCTTGCTATTTGCATTCTATTTGTCACATATGTTCTCTGCTCTTTAGTATCACTAGAGATATGTAAGCTAACTAAATATCAGCTGGTACTACAAATTCATGTATATTAAACATTTTTAAGTACCATATTGACATTATGAATATGGGTCTGATTTAGTGGTATTGTTTTACAAAAACTTGTTAATAAGACTTCTATCAATAATTATTTTGTGTATTATTTAGGTGCATTGACATACAGCAGAGCAACGAGGTAGAGAGGACACAAGCACTTCGATTAGTCAGAAAGGTATGCTCCATATCTAAAAGTAAAGGCAGATTTTTGGTTTCCATGTTAAGTATTTTGCATTTTTAGATTTAGACTATTTTATGAAATCTTTTATTAAAACTTAAAGCTAAATTCTCAGTAAATATTTTTAAGATTATATATGAGTTAAATAGATTTATGAAACTTTGAGGTGAGCATAAATATTTGTGTAATTATTCTATGTTATTAGGTATAGCTAGAGCAATATTTTTTATAAAATGTTTATTGTAAAGAGTATTTCTCTCTTTAGTAGACATGCAAATGAAATTAATGTTTTGATATGTTATTGAAAAAAGAGGACTACTTGCTTCTTCCCTTGATTTTTCCCTTAAATATATGCTTGGAATTAATACTAGTAAACGGATGCCCAAATAATTGCAATAGTTGTTTTGAAGATAAATTTGGATACAATTTATAGGCTGCTGCAATAAGAATGCAGGCCATTGAGTATGATAAAAAGTCAAAATCTCAGTTTCTTCAAGAGAATTTGTTAAGGTTAAGCCATAATGCTTATAGTGAGAGGCTTTCAAGAAAGTTTTTGTTCTTACATGTAATGCGAGGCCCTAAGGGTAGAGGAACAGTGAACTGAGTTAGCTTTGTTACGACATAGCTTGTGAAAGAATTTTATCATGTTTCATCTTAAAGTATAATGTTTGGTTCTAAACATTAATGAGACTCATGAAGTGTATGCTTGTTTTAATGTAAAAACATCTAAAATTATTTATCAATTAAGTTTTTTGGCTTTTCTCTTTCCCCACCTTGGAATTCAGTGCATGCTCCAGAATGTGCAATGTTGAGTTTGTACATTAACTAGATTCCTTCTTTTTCCTTTTTCTTCCAATTGTCTAGCTTGTGTTAGGAATAGTATCTACTAGTGAACATAGTAAGGAAGAGTAAATGGATGAGTTGTCTTAAGAGATGTTTGTAATTTTTTTAAAGAGTGAGATTGGAAATTACGAATTTTTGTTACAGGTAAACATATTGGAGCCATAGTTTGTGCCTTTAAATTTAAAAATTAGATTTATGTATTTGACTTATTCATACAATCTCTCCTACTGCCATGATTTTGAGAATTCAAGATAAGAAAACAAAGTTGTTCCTGAAGAACCTAGAATAACTTTTTGGTTATTAGAGTTATTTATGTCAATATTTATCATATTAGGAATTAAATTGAGACATTAAAATATGTTAGCATATTAAAAATAACATAATCATTACATGTAAACATAAATAATATTTTAATAAAAGTAACTATTTTTAAAAAGAAAATGAGTAGAGTGGCATTATATTAGATTTTTGCAAATGTCTGTCTTGATAGAAGATAGCTGGATTATCATATTTGCTTTGGTATTCAATCTGATGTGTTTTCACACATGCAATGATCTCTGGAAAACTTCAATATATACTTGTGAGAGAATGAGAGTAGAAAAAGACAAATAAGGTCTTTGATTTATTATGAAAACAGTTTACCTTTGCAGAATCCCTGAATATGTCCCTTAGTTTCCTAGATCACACTTTGAGAATTGTTGCCCTAGAAATTGCATTCAGAAAAAAAGACCACTCCAAATGGAGTCAAACAATTAACTTCACTTTTAAAAAATTATTTAAAGAACATTTTATTTCAATTTTGTAAACATTTTTGTACAGGTTACAAAATGGCCAGTAAAATAAACAGACTCTTGAAAACAATAACTCCATAACAAAATTATATATTGTGTGTTATCTTCTGAAGTACTTAGTAATTTGTGGCAGATACTGTTTGTGAATCCAAGAGCAGGAATATTGCTTGTACCTGATGGTAGAGTATAAGCTCAGAGAAAGAGTCCTGACACAGGGTTTCTCCTTGGTTTAGCTAAAAGCAACTAAAGGGAAAACACACTTGCTGAATGAACAGTGGCCTCTATTGACCTGAGGAACTATAATTTCATTAGTACTTTTAACAACCAAAGCAAACATTTCTTTTTTTCAGTAACATCTTGGCAACTGAGGTAGTAGAAATTAATGATAATATTATAATTGTTGAGGATTTTTTATATGCATGCAAAAAAGTTCAAAATTTTTTGTAAAAGTATTTTAGTTTTAAAAGTAAAAATATTTGTTGCTTTAGGATAACTGCTCTATGAGTAATTAAGGAATGTTCATATTACTTTTCCTTCACTTTCACTTACTTTAATGATTCAGAAGGTTCTTGTTTATTTTTTTGTTTCTTTTTCAATGTCTTTGATTTTTTTCCCTTATCTCTCCAGTCCAGGCAATCCTTTCTTATCTCTTTGATTTTCAATATAGTTTTTTCACTGGTCAGCTATTGCTTTTCTTTAAATTGTAATTTAAACTCTAAGTCATCATTTTCTTTCTATATCATTTCTTAATGCATGTAATAAAAGATTAATAATATATCAGGTTTGTGTGTGTGTGTGTGTGCGTGTGTGTGTGTTTTGTTTTTGTGTTTTACAATTGAAAAGAGATTCATTTAGGGAAATTATTTGCCCTTTATTCATAGCAAGATATTGGCATATCCATTGTAAGAACTTAGTTCTTTGGATTGCCAAACCCATTTAGCCCACAATTATTTTTAGTATTATGTACTATCTTCTTACTTTGGCATTCAGAGCCAACATTTGGTCCAACCAGTTATGACCTATACTAGAGGCCTGGTGCACAACATTCGTGCATTGGCGGTGATGGGGCGGGAGGGGATCCCTCAGCCCGGCCTGCGCCCTTTAGCAGTCCAGGAGCTGTCAGTCAGACTGCCTTAGCACTGCCATGGAGGCAGGAGACTCTCCTGCCACCGCCACTGCACTTGCCAGCCGTCAGCCTGGCTTGTGGCTGAGCAGCACTCCCCCTTTTGGAGTGCACTGATGACCAGGGGGCAGCTCTTGTGTTGAGCATCTGCCCCCCTGGTGGTCAGGGTGCATCATAGCGACCAGTTGTTCTGCCGTTCGGTCAATTTGAATATTACCCTTTTATTATATAGGAATAGGATAAGTTTGGACAAGCTGCCCTTTGCCACTGTTAAGATCATTATTCTTTCTTACTCTTTCTGTTAATTTTTACCATTTTCTACATTATATTCATCTTTCAGTCTCAGCTCAAATTTCAGCTATTCCCCTTAGAGAACTCTGTCTAATTCCTTTATAGAAGTTTATAAATTATTACCTACTCATTAATATGTTTATATCTGTTTGTCCTATCATGCCTAAAAAGGTTATTAAACTTTTCTTTAAAGAGAGATGAATTATATCACTTTTTCTTTATTGAGTACTCACTGATTTTTGAGAAAAGCATTTTCTGATTTGCACAGAATTAAAGAGTTTCTTTGCATATATTTCCCTGGAAAATAAGATTTCATTTGTAAATAAATAAATAAATAAATAATAGGTATTCTTTTTCACAGCACTTGAGCTTCATAGATTAAGATTTTATACTTTAAATTCTAGAAGTCATCTGATCATAAGCATCCTTTTATAAATGAGGAAACAGAAGCACTGATAAGATTGATTTGGTCAAGTTAATCTATAATAATAAAAGCATAATATGCAAATCGACTGAATGGCTGAACAGCGGAACAACCTTCTGTATTACCTTCAGGACAAAGCCAGGACTGTGAGGGCCGAGGTAGCTGCCACAGCTATGAAGGCCTACTCTTGCACGAATTTCATGATCGGGCCTCTAGTAGTTCACTAATGGTAGAGAGCCAAGTGGCCTAGCTTCCTAACTAACTTTCTAGAATATATTACGTTTTATTTTGAGGAAAATTTTTCTTACAAGCTCCTTATAAGCATAATAATAGATCAATAAATATTAAAATACAAATTAATATCATAAGAAGTTAGAATTTTGTCATCTAGAAAGATCAGTTTTCTATACCCTCTTGCCCTTCTCTTCTATTCCAACATTTCTGATGAATAGAAAATACTGATTAAGAAATGAATGTGAGAATTTTGTAGTTTCTATAGTTATTGGAAATCTATTTTATGGTTGTGGAACAATATCTTATTTCATTTGAACCTTGTAATACTGCATAATGCTTCTTAAATAACATAAATCATGTGTAAGTACTCTAGTCAATACAGATCTTTCCTTTGACCCTTTATAAGACTTAACTGGGTATCTTTAATTTAGTTATATTGCATCCTCTAATTGTTTCATAGTAAAAGTCTTATTTTTCAACAGGATTATAAATGCATTAATATCTAGGACAGGTTAATTATCCCAATATTTTATCACCACCCAAGTAAAAGAAAACATTTTCTTCTACTCCCACTTCAGGAATTTATTTTGAAATACTTCATCTACCCAATAGTCTTTATTTATTAAACAGCCATTCACTACATAATTGGTTTTTTTTTCTGTTTCCCTAACTGAAGATACATGTTATCTATTTTCAGTTTTCCAGATGTTATTGTCAATTATAGTTTTCACTCAAAGTGAGACTCATCCGAAGTTTATCACCAGAGACATACTATTTCTATTGTAAAATTTGAAATACTAAAGATAGATTATAGATTATTAACTTTGCCTTTTGGAATAGCAACAAATGATGGCGACAGATAGGGAGATTATCAGACATAAATTACAGAAAATGAGAAAGAATGGGGAGCCACGTCAGTGAGTTTGATGGGGATGAGAGTAGAGATAATGAGGTAAATGGGTATATGGAGAAGGAAGTCAGGAATGCAATAATACAGTAGTGTGTTGACAGCTGTTGTCCCCACTAATATACTACGTCTAGGTATCGTGAAGTGTTTTAAATGTAGATTCTATTCCTGAGGAGCTTAATATCTCAGAAATATTAAATTTTGTTGGTCAACTAATTTGTGATCTGAACTATCAGGGAAAAAAGCAACACTTTTTTTATAGTAATGATATTAACATTAGTTGCATCAATCATTAGTTATATTAATTATTTGAAATGTTCATATGAAGCAGAAGATTAAAAGTGATGCCTAAATCTTATAAAAACTCTATAATCTTAAAAACCTCAAACCAAGCAAAGTAGGTTTTAAAAATGTATTATGAAGTAAGTAACTTCTTTTTCTGATTTCTCCCTGTTACAGATGATTACTGTGAACGCTTCCTTGTTTCCTAGCTCTGTGGCCAACTCATTAATAGCAGTTGGAAATGATGGACTTCAAGAAAGAGACAGAATGGTCCGAGCATGCATTGCTATTATCTGTGAACTAGGTTAGAATTTTGAGTAATAGAACTGTAGTATTTTATAAAGAATATGTAACATTCCTTAATGTCTTTAACACATAAATTCTTTAGTTATTGGAACAAAGATATGAAAAAGTAGTACACATTACTGATAGAAGAATAGAGGACTTGCTATTTAACAAATAATTCTTAAGTGACCTTAACACTATAACTTTTAAAGTTTTTCTCATCATGAAATTTAGTACCTAAGAATTGTACAAATTCTGGTAATTAAAATCAAATCTCTTTAAGTCTGTCTTTCAGACATTTGTTAACCATACTATATCTTAATATCTTGGTGTGAGTTAAAAGCAATAATCTGTCATACTTTTTTTTTTTTAAAGGAATTCTAAATGCAAAAAGATTAAAGAGTTAAATGGGATGCCCTAGCTGGTTTGGCTCAGTGGGTAGAGCGTTGGCCTGTGGACTGAAAGGTCCCAGGTTCAATTCTGGTCAAGGGTACATGCCTGGGTTGTGGGCTCAATCCTCACTAAGGGGTGTGCAGGAGGCAGCTGATCAATGATACTCATCATTGATGTTTCTATCTTTCTCTCCCTTTCCCTTCCTCTCTGAAATCAATTAAAATATATTTTAAAAAAATGAGTTAAATGGGGAAAACAGAAAAGTGGATAAATATTTGCTGATCATTGTAAGGAACAGGAATTTTGAATTACAAAGAAAATCAGATTTCAGCAGCTTCAGATTTTATTGTAAGAAGGCAAGAAAACATCCTACAGTGAAAGAACAGAGAAAAAGTAACAAACATGATAAGTAAATAACTTACTTATATACAGATCAATAGGAAAAACAGACAATTCTCAAAGCAGTATATGCATGGCCAAACAACATATTGAAAAAGTTCAGCCTCATGTTTGTGCACGCATACATTGAGGTGCCTGATCTTTGAAGAAAAGGAGTTCCTGAGCTTAAAATCTGAGTTTAAAATATAAAGTAAAATTACAAATCTGATAAAAGATTTGAAACAAAGGACTAATATTCCCACTATATAAAAAAGTCTTTTCAATTAATAGGAGAGAAAAACCATTCCAGTGAAATATGAACAAAGGATATGAAAAAAAAATTTAGAGACATAAAAATTAAAATCAGAGGTTTGGGAAGTATATTCAGTGCCTCTTATTAGAACATTGTATCCACGTGCCCTTTTCAAACTAGAGAGTTTTCCAAGTCAGAAAGGAAATTGTTTTAAAATAAAAGCCCCGATTTCAGAACATTTTTTGTTAATTATCCCCTATATAATATATTAAGTTTTTCTTTTTTATTTTAGCACTTCAGAATCCAGAGGTGGTGGCCCTTCGAGGTGGACTAAACACCATCTTGAAAAACGTGATCGATTGCCAATTAAGTCGAATAAATGAGGCCCTCATTACTACAATTTTGCACCTCCTTAATCATCCAAAGACCCGACAGTATGTGCGAGCTGATGTAGAATTAGAGGTAGGAACTTTAATATTCTTTACTAGTTTTAAAATGACTTTAAATACAACTCTCACTTCACTATTTTAAAGTAAGTAAATGCAGCACAGCATTATCAAACCTAAATTTACTAATACTGGCTTATTCCCAGCAATATTCTATAGCTAAAGACTTTACTATGTTGTTTGTGAATAGGTCTTGCTAAAAATACACCATTTATTTATCTAAACCATGCTAAAAGTCTCTGAACTTAGAAGCACTTGTTAGCAACTAATGACCATATATACTTGAAAGAAATAGAAGACATTAAAAATTTTTTTTATTAATTCATTGTTTTTCATAGTTAGACTAAAATGATTAGTCTTTGATAATAAAGTGTATAGAGGAAGTTAGAACAGAATTACCACACACAATATTCTAATAGTTTATTTGTGTGACTATAGTACATTGTTGTTCATTACAGATATCATTTAGAGTAAGTTTAAACTCAAAATTTGTTTGTATTGGGGTTGAAATTATGCCAGGTATAAAAATTTATTGTGCCCTAGTTTGTTTCTCTAAATCATTTTATATAAAATTTGTCCTAAATGTTAGTTTTGTTTCTCTTAGGGATATTAAAAATGTTTTAGATTATATCATTGACATTAGCTTATATCATACCAACAGATTTAAGTACAATATTCTTCTCTATATGTGATTTTAAATACATTACTTTAGGTAGTCCAATGGGAATAGACTGGCATTTTTTACATTTTACTGTATGTATAGCTTTACATTCTTTTGTGTGTGTTTTATTTTTAAAAATCTATAATTTTAAGATTGGCAAGATTATTATAGTGAAGGAAGATAATATGTGTAGGCCTCCTTTTTGTTCCTTTTTGTTTAATTGTAAAGCAGATTAAAAAGCCCAAAGTGAAAAAAACTTCAAATAATATGTTAGATGTTTAAGTAGATGGCTATATCTTTGCTCCTATCTTGTTCTTTAAAACCACAAAATTAGTTTCTTTTTTCCTTAACAAGATTCCTCAGAATAGCACAGTGATCAAGCACATAGACTTTGGGCTGAACAGATCTGGTTTTGATTTTTTGCTGTATGACCTACTAGCTTTATGATTTGGGACTACTTATTAGCCTGTCCTGGGCCCATTTATTCTTAGGTAAAATGAAGGTCATGGTTTATACCTTGAAGAGTTGTGAAGAATAAGTACTATAATAATAGCGGTAGCAGCAGCAGCAGTAGCAGTAATAATAGCAGTAGCTAATACTAATGTAAAACTTATAATGAGTTAGGCATTATTTTTCAAGTGCTTCTCATATTAATTCTAATCTACATAAAATATTTTATTTAGTACTTGGCACAAAATAAATACCTAACTAATACTGGTTGCCTTGGATGGTACTTAACATCATCATCATCTACTTTATCATCATCATCTTTTACTTTAACATCTTCTTCATTGTAGAAACTGCAGCAAAGAGAATATTGTCCTCATTTCTATGTGTTAAATTTTATCAATTTTCACTGTAAATTGATAAATGGTTCCCTTTTCTACATACAAAAAAACAAAAAACATTTTCAGTGCTACTGTCTGTTGTTAGGCCCAAATCTTCTTCCTGTTAGAAACCCTTTCTTAAATTTACCCTGGCTTCTATTTATATTATATGTAATATGTTTTGATCTCAGGAAAAAATGTAGATTTAATATAATAATGTTAATAAAATACATACTTTGTAAAGGTTGTAAATTAACTGTAATTTAAAGTAAATTTAAGAAACATTTATTAAACTTACACTTCAGAGTGGGATAGAGTAGTTTATAGCATCTGCTATGGAAAACAAGAAAAGCTGGGTATTTGTGGAAATCATACATTTAATTCAGTATAGAGCTGCGAAAGCAACAAGGACCAGGAAGGAAGGAAGATACTTGGAGAGTTTCCCTAAAGATCCATAGATGCCCTTGGGAGCACTTGGAGATTGGGCTAGCAACTAAAAATAGGACCAAAGCCTAGATAGAAGACAGGATTATTTGGCAGTCCTAGGGGTTATGGCATGACAAGCCTGGAGATATGAAACGTCTACCAAGTCTGTCTTACCTCTCCAGACATTTGCTGAAATGAGAATCTGTGCAAAGTAGAAGCTACCATGTTAAAACCTGAGGAAAGCACAGTGGAATATGCTGCAGTTTCCAGTGCATAGGATGCAAAGGCCTACGCAGGGGGCCATGAGCAAACAATGAAAGGCCTTTAAGAAGTAGTTATACACTGATTATGCAATTGCTTTCTTTCCTGGGTCCACTTACTGATCAGGATATAATTACAAGCTGAAAATCCACATGGGTTTTTGCTGCGATCAGAAAAACAGGAGGAGCATTTGGCAGTTGTGTGTTACTAAAGTGACAAAACTGGACATTTCATAGCTGATTCCTGTTCTTGACATTTCCCCAAATCTAAAGCTATCCTGGATGGATAGCTAAAGATCTTTGTTCAAAACTTAAGAAAAAATAAACTCTAAGGAAAAAATACTTGTTAAGCCTTCTATTGAAAGCACTGGAGGGCCATACTGTAGGCACAGGAAAACTGAAGTGTACTCACTATAGCTTATCAAAATTGCAACATAGTCTCAATTTAACTCAGTTGGTAATCAGGAAAAGATGATCAGTGCCTTAACCTACAGAAACCATGTGAGATAATTAATATGTATTGTTTAAAAACAAAGAAAGAATGGCTAGAGGGAGTTCTCAATCAGAAGGAAAATAATCTAAAACAAGGAAATGGAGGAAGGAAAAAAATATATATAACTAAATATAAAAAAATACTGATTGTCAAAAGCAATATCAGTGATGTCTTCTGTATCTTAAATTATTTAAAATTAAAATTCAGATCAGTAATGCAATAGGCAGTGAGAGACTTTAGAAAATGAGAT
This sequence comes from Myotis davidii, assembly GCF_000327345.1. NCBI lineage: Eukaryota > Metazoa > Chordata > Mammalia > Chiroptera > Vespertilionidae > Myotis > Myotis davidii. The sequence continues at coordinate 325,689 of NW_006289398.1, forward strand.
AGAGGGGTTAAAGTACTAACTAAAATTAGTGAATTTATAGCAAGGTTGCTAAATACAGGGACAATACACAAAAATAGCTTATATTTCTTTATACTAGCAACAAGAGCAGAATTAATTTATAAAGTAAAACCATTTAAATAATGTTCAAAAATAGGCAGAACTAACTCATAGTGTTAGAGGTCAGGGTAATAATCCTGGGGTCAGTAGTGACTTGTGAGTACAAAGGGGGGTAAGAAGGTTTTGAGGCTGCTGATATTTTCTTTATCCGGTGCTGGGTAAAGGAGAGCACTTAGTTTGAGAAAATCCATCAAATCATACATTTCTGTTATACCTCAATTTAATATTACAAAAAATTCAATTTCTACATTTAAAAAATTACTCAAGTATATTTGTTGATGATGAATTTAAAGAAATAAGTTTCTCAAACAGTATACCCAATTAAGGATATAGAGAAGTAGAATTAATTTTAGCTTGTTACAGAAAGAATGCATTTTACAATAAGGACACTTTTTCTCTTCCTGCTTTTCTTTTTACTAGCGAATTTTAGCGCCCTATACTGATTTTCACTACAGACATAGTCCAGATACGGCTGAAGGACAGCTCAAGTAAGTATCACGTGTTCCTCTAACTTTAAAGATGGCGTGTGTTGCTGTTAAAGTTTTAAATTTGTCTGATTGCATGTAGAGCCAGAACAGTGTGAGTTTGAGTAAATGTTTTATTTCATGGAGTAACGTTGTAAGTCTCTGCTAATGTAATTAAAGACTTAGAGTTAATTTCTTATTTAAAAAGTGTAAGTTATGCCCTGGCTGGTGGCACAATCGTTTGGAGCATCATCCTGTGCACCAGAAGGTTGTGGATTCGATTCCTTGTCAGGGCACAAACTTGGTTTGCGGGTTTGATCCTGGTCAAGGTGTGCACAGGAGGCAACCAATCGATGTTCCTCTCCCCCCCCCCCCCACACCCCCCATTCACCTCTTCTCTTCTCCCTTCCTCTCTCTAAAAATATAGCCCATATCCTTGGGTGAGAATTTTCTTAAAAAGTAAGTTAGGCTGCAGTAGAAAACTAGATCTTTGATTGTTTTTTTTTATTGTATGTATTTTTAACATAATTACATTGAGAGACTAAAAGAATGAAATAAGGGGGATGGAATGAAGAGCTTCCTTAACAAATTGAGTAAACAGGAAGATAGTGTAGGTAGAATTTTGAGAGTAAGGTTCAAAGGGAAATAAAAGGAGTTAGAGTAAAGATTATTTTCTAGAAATGAGAGGATAATTTTCAGGGTCTTTGGGAGAGAAAAGCACATAGTTCACTAGATAGTCTAGAATAACCTTTTACTTAATTAAAGTGATTCACAGGTCAAATAATGTACTGTATCTATGACACAATTCCAATAAATATGCTATAAGGTGTTTTCCTAGTAGAATTGTTGGGTTGCAGACATACTTGCTTATTTTGAGCTGTTACTATTAAAATTCCTCACTAAGTTTAGAACACTGAAATATGCCTATATTTTTATTGTTTTTCATTTTTCGCCTGAATTCAAAACAGTGGTTTTATATCTTTAATCACCTTTATCACTGTGGACTTACCACATCCTAACATATCATATCCTGAGCAAAGATGTTCTCTGTTTAAGAAACAAATTCAAATGGCTAAAGGACTTGAATGTAAGACGGGAAACCATAAAAACCCTACAAGACTCCATACGCAGCAAAATTGCAGACATATGTCGTAGCAATATCTTTACAGACACAGATCCTAGGGCAAAAGAGACTAAGGAGAAAGTAAACAAATGGGATTATATAAAAATAAAAAGCTTCTGCACAGGAAAAGAAACTATCAACAACACAACAAGAAAGCTCACCGCATGGGAGAATATATTTGCCAATGTTATCTTCGATAAGGGTTTAATCTCCAACATTTACAGGGAAATCATACAACTCAACAAAAGGAAAATAAACAATACAAACAAAAAATGGGCAAAGGACCTAAATAGAATTTTCAATGTAATCCCACTTCTAGGATTATATCCCAAGAAACCAGAAACACCAATCAGAAAGGATATATGCACCTCTGTGTTTATAGCAGCACAATTTACCATAGCTAAGATTTGGAAATAGCCTAAGTGCCCATCAACAGATGAGTGGATTAGAAAACTCTGGTACATCAACACAATGGAATACTATGCTGCTGTAAACAGAAGGAATTCTTACCGTTTGCAACAGCTTGGATGGAACTGAAGAGCATTATGCTAAGTGAAATAAGCCAGTCAGTGAAAGAGAAACACCACATGATCTCACTCATTTATGGATAATACATGACATTATAAACCTGATGAACAAAAAGATAGACACGGATGCAGAGAAGCATGGAACAGACTGTCAAATTACAGTGGGAAGGCTGGGGAGTTTGGGGAGGGGGAGGGAGGTAAGAGATCAACTGAAGGACTTGTATGCATGCACATAAGCATAACCAATGGACACAAGACACGGGGTGGTCGGGTGAGGGCATGTGCTAAGGGGCAAGACACTGGGGCAGGGAGGGTAAGGGCATGTGCGGGAGGGGGGCAGGGTAGGGGAGGGGAGGCCAATGGCGGGGGGGGTTGGAAGGAGACACATATACTACTATTTGTAATACTTTAAACTATAAAATAAAATAAAAAATAAAAGACTTCTCCAACCTGTTTTTGCTAAGTTTTGAATGCAGGATTTTTAAGCCCCTTTTCTTGACTTTTTAAATGACACTTGGACATTCTCTTTATTGATGGAGAGCACATGCATTTTCTATTGCTTTGTGACAAATTACTACCAATGTGTAGCAGGTTAAAATAACATCATTTTATTAGCTCAGAATTTGGTAACTCAGAAGTCTGGTATGGCTCTTATCTGGAGGTTGTGGTGAAAAATCCATTTTCAACCTCACTCAGGTTGTTGGCAGAATTCACTTCCTTGCTATTCTACAACTTAGGACTCTTGTTTCCTTGTTGACTGTTAGCTAGGGCCTACTCTCAGCTTCTAGAAACCACCCTCTTTCTTTGCCACGTGGTTCCTTCCATCTTCAAACACAGCAAGAATTGCTCGAATCCTTGTGCTTTGAATCTCTCTCAGACTTGCTTGTCTGCCACCAGCTAGAGAAAACTTTTCATTTGGATAAAGCCTACCAACAATCTCCCTTTCTTAGGGTCTTCTGGGCTATAAGCATAAAATAATCACTATCATTGTGGTGATATTATATACAGTACACAGGATCCAGGGATTAGGACACAGAATCACAAGGGGGTGGGGGCATTTATCAGGATAAGCAAGAGAGCACCCTGGGTATTTTTTAGTTAGAAGAGGGAAAATACATTTCACCAAATTCTTTTTTTCCTATTTGGGTCTGAACTTTACTTATACTAAGTTTCTGGAGTGTGGGCAGTTAATGGGAGCATGAGTACATTGTGGCAGGGAATAAGGAAATAAATGTGTTTTTTTTAAAATACTACAGATTTAGTGAGTAGGTTAGAAAATGGATGACCATGCAGTTGATAGAAGTGATATTACTAACATTTTTAAGAGAAGGAGCATTGAAAACTTAGTTATCCAATTCTCATTTCTTCCACCACCCTTACTCCCCCATTTTAGTTTCTGTTATATTCTCATTTTAAGTGATGCTATAGAGCTTACTGTGTTTGTTTTTGTGTATGTGTTTTTAAATGTTTCATTTCTCTCGTAGACTACCTGATTACTGCTCTTTGATTTTCTGTCTTTTTAAAATTTTTATCCCTTCTGTTTTTTCTTTCCCAATTCTCTTGATTTCTGTATTCTCAAAACTGTTAAGAATTCTGTTAGGGAAGAATAAAAGAGGGCACAGAAAAAAATGGACAGTTGACAGGGTAGAGATGGTTGAGATGGCATGGAGTATAAGACAGCTAGATGCATTGAAACTGGTCATAAGTCACCCATGGAAAATGTTTAACCAATATAAATACAGTTGACCCCTAGACAACATGCAGGTTTGGTGTGACACCTTGTACAATTGAAAATTGTGTATAATTTTTGTCTCCCCCAAAACTTAAATACAAATATACTGCATTCTTAAAATAAGCAAGAAAAAAGAAAATGTTAAGAAAATCATAAGGAAGAGGAAATGCATTTAAGTACTGTACATATTTATAAATAAAAATCTGCATTTAAGTGGATCTGTGCAGTTCAGACCTGTGTTGTTGAAGGGTCAAAACTATAGTTCTGTTGCTTAATTGTCATAAACTATTGCATAGAAAGGAACAAGTGAGATGATTGGATACACAACTACAAAGTAGAAAGAAGCTGTAGATACTAACACTACCCAGTTATTTAATAACATTTCAGTGAGTAGGTGTTGAGCTTGCTTGTTGAAAATGCTCAAATAAGTTTGGGTAAAAATTTTGAAGCAACTTGAATACACGTGATAAAAGTAAGAGGTTTACATGGTAGTTTTCTCTCCTGAGGGGCAGCCTCCAGAGAGAAATGCTTACTAAGCAGGCTGGTGTTGTCTCCAGTGGTCAGTTAAAGGTGTTAATGAGCTACCTAAGAATATTTTTCCAAAAGAGCAGGAAATGTAGAACTAAATAGAAAAGTCAAAATTTATACTCCCTCTGTCCCATAATAATAGTAGCAGTTGATGAATGTAATTTGTCCCGTAATAATAGTAGCAAAAGAAAATAAATATAGAATGCAACATTTATTATAAAAAAACTAGATTAAATTAAATAATAAATTAAAAATAGTACTCCTAATTTTTATTTTGAATGTTCAGATAGTTTCTGGATTTTTCAATAATTTCGTTACTGCATCTTAAACTTGTAGTTAGGATCCCTTGGCTGCGAAGCTTTGCTTTCCCTATATGCGTGAGCTGAAAATGATTGGAGCCATTGTTCTTCATTGCTTCCAGCATAAGTTGTTGAAGTGACAGAAACGTATTATCCAGTATTTCGGGAGAAGTATAATCAAAGGCTAATATGGTGCCTCTTCTGCTAAGAGGAATATGTCTAAGTTTTTCAAGTTTTTCTCCATAATCTTTGCATTTATGTCCACAGTTTTGTTTTTTTCAAAGAACCAACATTAGCATAAGATTCTCCTTAATAATTATTTTCAGAAACACGTTTCCAAATTCTTGATATGGTCATTCTGTTGCACTTAAATTGTTTTGCAG
>NW_006289398.1:330925-336138 GCF_000327345.1 Myotis davidii
AACTTGTTTTGCAGCTAACGTAATTGCACCTTTCTGCAACTTTCCCTTTTTCTTTTGATGCATCAAGAACTGGACAATCGCAACTCAATCTTTGCTTGAAAACTCTGTTTATTTCATCTTATTTTTACAATGGGTTGATATTCAACTGAAATAAAACAATTGATTCCGATCAGCGGATGAAATTAGAAAAATAGTTATAATTCGTAATAATTAGATTAACCGAAAATTGAAAGATGTCTCAAAACAGATGACAGATGTCATGAAACATTGATTTTGATTGAAGGCTTCGCAGTTTTTCACTACAACATAATTTACAGCTGCATTCGCCAATAATTCCCGTTTAAATATTCATTTGCTACTATTATCATGGGACAGAGGGAGTAACTTATTTTAAACCATGTTGTGAATCTTCAATTGGAGAGGGAGTTTCCCATGTAATTAGGTAATTTGCTTTGAGGTAGATCTAATCTTTGTTTTTTTTAACAAGTTGTTTAATTTCCTGTGTAAATACTTAATTGCTAACTAATGATAGCGCTTATTCTGATACAGTACCAGGAAAAACTCACTTTTTATTTTAACATATTTCTTTGACTCCCTCTTTCCTCCCCTCCACTACCACACACAGAGAAGACAGAGAAGCAAGGTTTCTGGCCAGTAAAATGGGAATCATAGCAACATTCCGGTCATGGGCAGGTAAGTTACTTGACTTTGTTTTCAAATGTTAAGTTTTTATGCAGCATCTAATGTAGATGTTAATCTAGTCTTACATGTTATTTTTAGACCTAAAAGAATTTGCACAGAATTATTAAAATTGACTATTTGTAAGTCTATGTACTCAGGATTACCTGGGCAATTAAAAAAATTAAATGTGAGATATATATAAATATATATATATGGATATATATATCGAGATACATATATGTATATATGAAGGTGTTAGCTGTATATGTAACTAAAGTTTGTTACCTAAAAGGACAATATAAAACATAATTAATATCAAATAAGCAAGGTGTATGCTATTAGTAGTCTTACATTTCTTGAGAAGTGGGAGTAAGCATGCTTTATCTTTCTGTGGAATAGAAAGCAAACATATTTCTTAAAATAATACCACCACTAAGTGTGCTATTTTATATTAATAAATACCTTCTTCCTTCTTGACTTTGTAGAATAATTTAAGGAATAGCATACACAGGAGTGTAGCAGTAAACAGAAGAAAATTTTCCTAAGCATATCTGTGTTACCTAGGTAATGCTAAGATATATTTTCCATACAGATTACTATCCCAGCCATTGGCCCCTAGCCAGTATGTATTCAGTGACTTCCCCTGACCTCTCAGTGCTTTGGTAAAAATCTCCATTCATGCTGTGTCCTCCTGACTACCTATTTCCCCTTACCCTTGTGGATAAACTAGGTATTTATGAGGGCCCAGTGATCACACATTCTTTTTTATACTTAACCAGCCTCCACGCACTATTTTAACATAGAAACCAACACAGTCCTTCTGCCAAGTTTAACTATCACTGCCCTTACTTCAGAATTCACTCTAACTTAGTTTCCTTTAGCTACAACTATCATCTTTTGCCATCCTTCAACTTTTTTGCCATTAGAGCAGTTTCTGTCTTACCAACACATGAATTCTATCCTGCTCTAACCACCAGGACAGCCTAGCTACTATCTTCTCATTCTCCTTACCTCCAGTCTCTAAGCTCTGCCATTCTATTCCCTTGCATCTCTTAAACATTATTTCTACCGTGCTTCAGTTTGCCCTCTATCCCTTATATACTGATCCATCATTAGAAACTTAGTTGAGAGTTTTCAACCCTCCTAATGAAGTAAGGAGAAAAATACCGGCATTACAAGTTAGAACTCTGAAAACATTTTTCTCACAGAAATAATTTCTTAAATAGTATTTAGACACTGGTACTGTTCATGAGTTATAAGCTTTTGTATATTTGTAACATTATTATATATATTTCAAAAGCCAAAATTGATTGACAAATGAACTCCAGAACACAGTTGCTTTATGAGATGCAACCGCCCGTTTTCCTGATTAGTGCAGAGTATGATCTATAGAGACTGTATCATAATCTGTAATCTCTCACATTACATCAAACATCAGAGTTTGAGAAATACCATTTTGATGACTTAAGCAAATAATTTTGAACCCAAACTCAAAGAGAAAATATAGATTACTAATTTTTTTTGAAATTCAAGTCAATGATTTTTTTTCTTTTTATACTTTAGGTATTATTAATTTATGTAAACCTGGAAACTCTGGGATTCAATCTCTAATTGGAGTACTTTGCATACCAAATATGGAAATAAGGGTTTGTAAAAGTTATTCTGATTGTTTCATTTTTTGGACTTTTAATAGCAGAAAATAATTGTAGAAAGGTTATTTCAGGTGATGGTGGAAATGAATGTGGTTATAGGTGGAAAGATCCAGAAGCAGGCATCTAGAGGTTGGGGCAGTTTAGTTGACTTCTTACTCAGCAGTGATGAAGGGACATAGTTTTTGGAGTCTGGTTGATTGAAGTTTGACTACTAGTTTTACTTATAGTTCTATGACCTTGGGCATACTGCTTTTTAAAAATACTTATTTTTATTGATTTCATAGAGGAAGGGAAAGAGGGGAAGAGCGCGCGCGCGCGCGAGAGAGAGAGAGAGAGAGAGAGAGAAGAGAGAGAGAAAGAAACATGAGTGATGAAAGAGAATCATCGATTGGCTGCCTTCAGCATACCCCCACTAGGGATCAAGCCCACACCAGGACACTAGGAATCAAACTGTGACCTCATGGTTCATAGGTTCATGCTCAACCACTGAGTCATGCCTGCTGGGTAGGCATATTGCTTTTAACCTTTAAATCTGTGTCTTCATGTGTACAGTGGGGTTACTGAAGATTTATTGAAGAGATTAAATTTTTTATTTAGTAAGCATTTAATAGTTATTTTTTGTCTAATATATTTTTTATCTAAGATAGGCCTGATAGCAGTAGTTGTTTTTTGGTGGTTTTTTGGGGGGTTTTTTTGGTGCCTTTTGTTTTTTTCTCTCTTAAGAAACTGTTTTAGTGGGTCCCAAAATTGTGTGACAAATGGTTGGTCAAGTGGTTTTCATTGAAAAGTATTAATTTTAAAAACTTAATAATTTAAAGTCCCCCTCTCCCTCTCTCAGAACAAATGGTCCACAAACATTTTCCCTTCTGAAGGTTTTCAATGCATTATCAGTAACCATTTTTTTAAACTATTAAATATACATGGCCAATAGAGACAACAGTTCTGAGACTGTTCTTCCTTCCAGTGCTGATTAAGACTGGGTGTCAGGTATTAGTGGCAATACTCATGTAGCCTCCTGAGATCCTGAGACCTCTGGCAGACTTGGTGACTTTGCCAGCTCCAGCAGCCTTCTTGCCCACTGCTTTGATGACACCCACAGCAACCGTCTGTCTCATATCATGAACAGCAAAATGACCCAGAGGAGGAGCTCTCAACACATCCGGGCTTGCCAGAAACCACAGCAATGATGACAGTATCAACAGATTTCTAGAATTTGGGGCGATCTTCCAGCTTCTTCCCAGAATGACAATCAATCTTCTCACAGGTTTAATCAGCAATTTGCAAACAGTTAGCACAGGTTTGGCCTGAATGGTTCAGGATAATCACCTGAGCTGTGAAGCCAGCTGCTTCCTGGGTCATTTTGGCTGTCCCCAGCCATGGTGCATGATGAGCATCTTGGATAGACATGTCATTGACATTGAAGCCCACATTGTCCCTAGAAAGAGCTTCACTCAAGTTTTATAATGCATTTCAACAGACTTCAGTTGTAACACTGACTTGAGCAAAGATAACAATTAGTTATACTGGGTTTGGGAATACCAGTGTCCACAGGGACAGTACCAATGCCACCAATTTTGTAGACATCCTGGAGGGGTAGGTGCAAGGGCTTGAAATTTGAAATTCTGCATTCGATGTGAAGAGGGTTGACTGACTTACGGAGAAATTCCCGGTCAGTGCACCATTTTGAAAAGGAATTTTTGGACTGGAACCTGGATTTTTTGTCTGCCAGAGTCAAAGAATGAATCCACGGACAGAGAGTAGTATAGCCTATTAGTTCTGTTTTTATCAGTTTTTTATTTTGAGAATAGAACATTCAATACATCTTTAAGCAAAGATTTTTTCCCCCATAAAAGTTAATGAACTGTATTTATTTGCATTTGCAGAGAGGTCTGCTTGAAGTACTTTATGACATATTTCGTCTTCCTCTGCCTGTGGTGACTGAAGAGTTCATAGAAGCGCTGCTCAGTGTAGGTAAGTATCAAGGTGCATCTGCATCTATTCAAATGTTATAATTTTTGAAATGGCAACCTAATGGAGACAATCCCTCAAAGAAAAAGTACTCAACTAAATACTGAATATAATTTTCTTTTCTTATTGCATTATAGTGGCATGAAATTAATATAAAAGTAAAACCTCCAATAAATTTCTAAAAATAAGAAATTTTTAGTTTCTCCTGTCATCCTAGCTCTTCAAATGAGCAATGAAATTAATAAAAATATGGACCAAGAAAGGAAGAGGAGACAATAAGAAACCTATATAATTCTCAAATTACATGATCTAATTCTTATTTTAGACAAATGACCCCAGAGTCCCCAAATAGTTAGATTTGTGTACATTTATATAAATCATTTTTTTCTGAATGCCTTTTTAGCCTATTTTTTTCCTAACCAACATTTAAAAAGATCATTTATAGCCTGGCTAGCTTGTAGTTATATACACTTGTTTAATTTTCTCCTAACTACTTATTTTTAACTATTTTAGATCCAGGCAGATTCCAGGACAATTGGAGGCTCTCAGATGGCTTTGTAGCAGCTGAAGCAAAAACTATTCTTCCTCATCGTGCCAGATCCAGGTAGAATTTAGATACAGAAATGGTTCAAATTTATTACAATGACTGTTTTTATATTAAACTAGAGGCCTGGTGCACAAAAATTGGTGCACTTGGGAGGTCCCTCATCCCGGCCTATGCCCTCTTGCAGTCGGGGACCCCTCGGAGGATGTCCACCTGCTGGCTTAGGCCCGCTCCCTGGGGGATCAGGCCCAAGCTGGCAGTCAGACATAACTCTGGCAGCCCGGCAGCCCTCGGGGGATGTCCACTTACCAGCAGGGAGCAGACCTAAGCTGCAGTCGGACATCCTTAGTGCTTCTCAGGAGGCGGGA
>NW_006289398.1:337894-382847 GCF_000327345.1 Myotis davidii
AGCCCCCCAGCTCCCCGCGGTTGCAGGCTCCGCCCCTGCCCAGGCCTAACACCTCTGGCCGAGGCATCCGTCCCAGGCAGCGGGGACCCGCAGCTGCAGCAGCCCCGCGATCGTGGGCTCCACTTTAGGCCCAGGCAAGGGACCCCTAGCTCCCGGGACTGCCAGCTTCGACCGTGCCCAGCTCCCATCGCTGGCTCCACCCCTACTTCCTGCTATCACTGGCCAGGGCGGCAAAGGCACCTGATTCTCCTATCATGGCTAGGCGGCAGGGCAAAGGCGGCCACAGGGCCGCCAGCTCTTAGCTTCCCCCTGGGTTTCCAATCACTGTCAGTGGCAGGAGGCTTCTTCCTGCTTTCCCTTTCACCTCCCTGCATTGTGCCTACATATGCAAATTAACCACCATCTTTGTTGTCAGTTAACTGCCATCTGAGTTGGCAGTTAATTTGCATATAGCCCTGATTAGCCAATGAAAAGGGTAGCATTATACGCCAATTACCATTTTTCTCTTTTATTAGTGTAGATGAATATTAGTGAGACTGTTTCTGTGCTGTGTTTATTACAGGCCAGACCTCATGGATAATTATTTGGCACTGGTACTCTCTGCATTTATTCGTAATGGACTTCTAGAGGTAAGACTTATAAACACTATTTTATATTATATATTTTTACTAACAAAAGTTTTTAGAGCAACAGACAAATGATGCATAAATATGTTCATGTATACTATTTTGCAACTATGGTATTTTTATTTTTATTTTTAAAAGGGTTTGGTTGAAGTCATAACAAACAGCGATGACCATATCTCAGTTAGAGCTACCATCCTTTTAGGAGAGCTTTTACATATGGTAAGCTTTTACATTTAATAGTATGCCTCATATCATTCATATTTTATACTAACTTTGAATATTAACAACTTGAGTGCTATGAATCTTAATCGCTCTTAGAAAGACTTTCTATTTTTAGGAATTAAAAAACTATAGATAATTACTTCAATCAGCTAGAATGGAATATGGTACTCAGTGCCTAAAATTTAGAAAACTACAAAATTTCTAAATATAACTGCCTTGTTTGAGCATAGTCTTCTCTGTCAACTTGTAGTGAGGTTCACAGGGTGGGAATCTTTTTTTATTTTTTCCCGTGATATTTTGATATCAGTAACTTCTGGAAAAAGGGAGCTAGGAAAGTGATCTGACCATTCCTTACTCCCAGCAATGAGGGACTTTGATGGTAAGATAGAAATTCTTGTTTATAGGTCACCTCTTAATACTAAATAAAAAGAACCATTTGAAACTCATTAAAGAAGAAGAAACCCTATTGGCAAGTCTTTTAAAATCATATACATAACTTGCTGTTATTGGCAGTGTATTTTTTTGTTTGTGTTGTTTTAGCACCCTACATCCCAGTTGTTTTTTTTATTTGTTTTTATTGATTTTAGAGAGAGGGGAAGGGAAAGGAAGAGATAGAAACATTGATGAGAGAGAAACATCATCAATCTGTTGCCTCTTGCACAGCCCTGCTGGGGATCGAGCCTGCAACCTTGGCATGTGCCCTGACTGGGAGTCGAACCAGCAACCTCCTGGTGCATGGGTGGTTGCTCAACCACTGAGCCACACCGGCTGGCCCAGTTGTTTTTTGTTTGTTTGTTTCCACATAGCATCTGGGTAGTGTGAGTGAAGGAAAGAGAATTAAACAGAGTTGAATGATAACTTTCTTGTTTATCATTTATTTAGCCACTTGCTACTCTGTTCTCCAGCCCATCTATGAAAGAATTAAGTAATATTGCAGGGTTCTCAAGTTTGATTTTTTATTAATTCTTAAAATATTTCCTGTAAGCATATCAATATCCAAATTTATTTGCTTTTATATAAAGGAACCAATTTTAACATTTCATCTGTTCCTTTTACTTATACATCAGAATTCCATGATTCTCTTGAAATATGAAAGCTGGTAATTTTGAGTAGTATAGCAGTGTTACTAGTTCATTGCTTATTATTCTTATATATTTTGGCTTCTACATTTAATTAATTTAGTTATCTTCATTGATAAAAGCAGATTGAGTGGTAGAATTTTATTTGGAAAGCAAGAGTTAATAAGTTTCTTATTTTAAGTGTCAGAATATGAAGTAAACCTGTTTAATAATGATTTTTAAAACTTAAGAAGTCAACTAATAAGTTATAGTGCATCTAGCATTTTAAATATTTTTAATGTAACATTATAGCTCTGGATATAAGTTTTGATATATTGTTTTTTAGACATTTAAGAATTGAGTTTACTTGTCTACCACTTAAAAATATAATTTAATGTTATAATAAAAGATCTATGAAACTTACAGTTTTGTTACTGTAATGTGAGTCTATTTGTTACATCTTCTCATTGAAAGTAGGTAAGAAAAAAATTATAAATATTGGAAAGTAAGTCAATAAGTTAATTTCATGAGTAAAACCTCAGAGTTTTTAGCTTTATATCTGTGGATAATCTAGAACAGCGATCGCCAACCTTTCAGACCTCACCGACCACCAGTGGTCCACGGACCACTGGTTGGTAACTGCTGATCTAGAACATAAAATATTTCTATTTCTCATTTCTCATAAAACATTATGTTTCATTTTAGGCAAACACAATTCTTCCTCATTCACATAGCCATCATTTGCACTGCCTGCCAACCCTAATGAATATGGCAGCATCCTTTGATATCCCTAAGGAAAAGAGACTGTAAGTATCAGAGCTCTGGCAAAGTTTGTGCCTGGCACCTTTAATACCCACCATTTAGATATAACCTCTTCTTTTTATAAAGTAGTATGTGTAAGGTATGCTTGGAAATTCTTTCAGGGAAGCCTTATAGATAAGGGGGAAATTAATAGTTTTATTTAATAATTTGTATTGTAGGCCACAATACAAACTTTTTCTAGCATGTTTCTAGCATGTTCTTGGACAAGGACATAGACTTTCTACCAGATCACTAAAATGTTGGTTGTGACATTTTTGGACTTTTTTATGTTTTGAGCAGCAATTCAGGCTACTTAAAAAATACCTAAATTATTTCAAATTAATAAAGCAGAAAGATTAACAATGTATTTTATATGTGGGGTTAAATTAATGTTGGAATTTAGAAACCCTTATTATAGGCATTGAAGTAAGCTAAACTCTGAAGGATATATTGCAAATATAGAATCTATAAACAAAAGTATGATAAGATAGCTAAAGCTCTGCTAAAATTCCAGTGCTAATAATAAAATAAGATAAAGGTGGAGGAACTTGACTGGGAAGTGCTAATAGGAATTTTTTCATTTGGTAAAGATTATGTCTAGGACAGGGGTATCTTTTTTTTACCAGTTACAACCTCAATCATCTATATATGGACCTCATATTTTATATAATATTAGTGAAATGTAATTCATAGCTGTTCAGAACTATGAAATTTTGTTGACAGTTATAATACATTCTCAAAAGTTTAGTTGGCTTTATTCAGAAATATACATGTGGGCCTCACTATAGATAAATAATATTCTATTTATTGATTTTAATTCTATCAATGAAAATACTATTATTTAACAAGCTGAAGTTGAATTATAAACTTGTGACATTAGGGTCCATTTTGATCCTGACTATAGGCTTATGTGTAAGGGTAGCTTTCAGCTTTTATTTTAGTAGTTTCATGATGGAAAAATGTGCTTTCCCAAAGCCTGATAGACTTAAATTTTTATGGCCATGAATTTCTTCCAGTGTTCTTGATATTTTTTCTTTCTGTTTCCAAATTTGATTAGATAATTTACTTTATAGTGATAATTTCTGTCCTTGAATTTATGTGTTTTAATAGAGTGATTTACCAAAGTGATCTCTTTAAAATTATGCTAGCTCGCTATAGTGTTAATTGAATCTTTTTCTCATTAGGAGAGCCAGTGCAGCCTTGAACTGTTTAAAACGCTTCCATGAAATGAAGAAAAGAGGACCTAAGCCTTACAGCCTTCATTTAGATCACATTATTCAGAAAGCAATTGCAACACATCAGAAGCGGGATCAATATCTCAGAGTTCAGAAAGATATATTTGTTCTTAAGGTACTGAAAAGAAATCGCAATCTATAACTCGGTTTCCTTAAGTATCACATACTTGCTTGGATTTTAGTATACTAGTATATATACTTGCTTGACTTTTCAGTTTTATTCATGCATATGGATGTCCCGATGGCTTCTAAGTTTTATAATGACTGGACAGTTTAGAGTTGTGTTTTTACAACTTTAGAAATAAAAAACATTTGATAATTCATTTTAAAATGAAAAATATTTTCTTTTGTTTTTAAATTTTAGACTTTTCTGATGTAAGAAAATTTGCCTTAGTTTTCCTTATTTCTGATGATTTTAGGATACAGAGGAGGCTCTTTTAATGAACCTTAGAGATAGCCAAGTCCTTCAACATAAAGAGAATCTTGAATGGAATTGGAATCTTATAGGGACCATTCTTAAGGTATGACAGGATACTTCTTGGTGATGGTGTGATTGTCTTCATTTTATTATTCATTGTAATTCATCATAATTATATGTTTGGTAATTGGTAAATACTTTTATAATGTAAACATTCTGTTTTTCTAGTGGCCAAATGTAAATCTAAGAAACTATAAAGATGAACAGTTACATAGGTATGTAAGAACTATTTTGCTTTTAAGTTTAAAGAACGTAGCTTTGAATTATACCTGATACTTGCTAAAATAATAATGGGTGCTTTGAAGATGCATATGTACATTGTAATACTTGGTATATTTTACACATACATACAGATGCTCCTCGGCTTACAATGGGGCTATGTGCCTATAAACTCACTGTAAGTTGAAAGACAAAAGTGCATAATAACATCTAACTTACTGAACATACATCAAATCTTAGCCTACCTTGAACGTGTTCAGAACACCATATATAAAAAACTCCGGCAGCACAGTGTGCTGTAGAATATCGGTTGTTTACCCTTATGATCACATACCTGCCTGGGAGTAGCGGCTTGCTGCCACTGCCCAGCCTCAGGAGAGAGTATTGTACCATGTATCGCCAGCCTGGGGAAAGTTCACAATTCAAAATTTAAAGTACAGTTTCTACCAAATACATATTTTTTTGCACCATCATAAAGTGGAAAAATTGTTAATCGTGGGTCATCTTTTTATACATTTTTATATATACATAGTCTTATAACCAGAAAGCATCAGTTAATTTTCTTTTTAGTTATTTACATTGTGGTTTTAGTTTTGGAGCAAATGAAGTACTTAATATAAAATTTTCTCAAATTGGATAATATCAATTATGTAGTAATCTTAATCCTAATGTATGAAATGGCATAATAAGGACATAGTGTTTCCCTCCCAAAATGAGGACCATTATTAATATTTCAGTTCTATTCCCATTTGCCTTTGGAGGGTTAGCCATTCTTCCTCCTTAATCAAGTTAATACTCCGCACCTTCCCCAAGACATACTCATGTTCATAGCAAATGCAGCACTGCAGGTCCTATGCTCTTCTCTAGTACCGCCATGCATTTTACTGCCTCTGAGGTCGGTAACCAGCCACCAGTACTGATCTCCTTGGAGAAGTAACGGGGGCCTTTAGATCATGTTTTTTTTATTGTATTTACCAACTTGTGATTTTAATTTAATATTTGCATTAAAGTTTGAGAAAGATGTAGACTATATAAACCACATTGGAATAAAGAGGCATAGCACTAACTTTTTATACTCCCTGAGAGCAGAGGTGATGTCTCATTCAGTTGTTTCTCCCACTTCTGTAACTGGCACATTTATTAGATTGGATTATAGTGAATGAAATTAATTGAACTAAATTAAATGGAAGCTTAGAATGTAATGTTAAAAACTAGAACATTGAAATATCAGAAATTATGTTCATTGCTTCATAAATTCAGTAACCTAAAATTTACTTGCAGCTTTTATACTTGGCTTTTTGCCTAATTGTAAAGAATAAATGCCAAAATCATAGTGTGATAACATGGTTACAGTTACCTAGTATAAGATTAATTTATAGAGCCATAGTACAAAGTTCTTCATGAAATACAATAGAAGAAAATTTATGTACAGGTGGTTGTTTATCCAACCTTATCTTCTAGCCATGTTATATATCTGCATTTTTCCTGCTAGCACCTTTTTTCCCACAATTTCTTTCAGGCATCTCACTATAAAATTCTTATTCTACAAAGATCTCTTTAAAATAAAGGGTTTTCGGGGGTTGTTTTGTGTGTGTGTGTGTGTGTGTGTGTGTGTAATGTACCAAATGTGCTTGTTAAATTTCTTGTCATTTACCTCAGTGGTTTGTTTGTTTGCTTGCTTTTTTATTTATTAAATTGATTGGGGTGACATTGGTCAACATGGACATACAGGTTTCAGGTGTGGGCTTCTGTTACAAGATCTGTATATTGCACATGTGCCCACCACCCAATGGTTTAGACAAAACATTCAAAACCTTATTTTTTCATAAGTTATGGTTAAGATTCTTTCTAAAATAATTGCTTGGTTTATTGGCTGCTAATTTAATTTTGATCTTAGGTTTGTACGAAGACTACTTTACTTTTACAAGCCTAGCAGTAAATTATATGCCAACCTGGACCTGGGTTTTGCCAAGTCGAAGCAGCTTACAGTCGTGGGCTGCCAGTTTACAGAATTTCTTCTTGAGTCTGAAGAGGTAATAAGCACTTAGAGTATTTTCCAGAGCAAATGTTTTTTATTGTATTTGTTCCCTTTTACTTCTGAATATGCATAAACTCTATTTAGACACATAGGGAATGAGCACAGACCTAAATTTGAATCCTGCTAGTTTTGTGACTTTGGGCAGTAATTTGCCATCTAGAAAAACTGGTTTACTCCTTGTAAAATGGAAAATAACACTATCTTCATGTAGCATTGTGTCTACTGGAATTAAGTACAACAGTGTTATATTTTTTATTAAAAACAATAAGGTACTCAGGTGATTGACAATCTATTATTTGTAACTTCATCATTATTAAATTTTTTGGACTTGATTAAAGTTAATTGTTCTAATTATAGGTACTAAGTGCTTTTCTAACAATATCACAATATATTTGGTTTTAGGATGGGCAAGGGTACTTAGAAGATCTAGTAAAAGATATTGTTCAGTGGCTCAATGCCTCCTCTGGAATGAAACCTGAAAGAAGTCTTCAAAATAACGGCTTATTGACCACCCTTAGTCAACACTACTTTTTATTTATTGGAACACTTTCCTGCCACCCTCATGGAGTCAAAATGCTGGAAAAATGCAGTGTATTTCAGTGGTGAGCATCTCTAGATTCTGTTTTCACTTGTCATTAAATGATTTCTTTTAGAAAAGCCTGTTCATATTAGGAATTTAAAAATGTTTAGTGGCCGAAACCGGTTTGGCTCAATGGATAGAGCGTCAGCCTGCGGACTGAAAGGTCCCAGGTTCGATTCCGGTCAAGGGCATGTACCTGGGTTGCGGGCACATCCCCAGTGGGAGATGTGCAGAAGGCAGCTGATCGATGTTTCTCTCTCATCGATGTTTCTAGCTCTCTATCTCTCTCCCTTCCTCTCTGTAAAAAATCAATAAAATATATTTTAAAAAAAATGTTTAGTGAATTAACAAATTGATACAATAATTTCTAATAAACTTCATTATTTTTATTCTGTGTTTTTTTTTTTTTTAGTCTCCTTAACCTTTGCTCCTTGAAAAACCAAGATCACTTGCTAAAACTGACTGTTTCCAGCTTGGATTACAGCAGAGACGGGCTGGCCAGAGTCATCCTCTCCAAGATCCTCACTGCAGCCACTGATGTGAGTATAACAGACAGTGATACTGTTGTTTTTTAAATAACTAGGTACTTTATTGTTTTATAGACTTTAGTCAGTTAGTTTCCGTTTTAAACTTTAAAATTAATTATAAATTGTAAGGATATGGGATGGAATTCGAGCTTACTATAAAATTTTAGTTCTTCCAAAGAATTCCATCCAGTACTCATATTTTTATTTAAAGGGGAGGAAAGCAGCTAGATAGGAACAGAAGTATTTTATTTTACTAGCACTGAAAAAATATTCATACAAGAACTAGATCATCAATTCCAGTTTTTTGCCCTTTTCAAGTAGCAGAACTGTCCCAAAACAAAGTCAAATAGGCTATTCGTGGTGAAGTTTGTGTTTTCAGGGGGGTTGAGGGGGGTAATGGGGGGATGAGGACACATATGTAATACCTTAATCACTAAAGAAATAAAAAAAATAAAATAAAAAAATGTTTTCATTTGTCTTTATAGGCCTGTAGGCTCTATGCAACCAAACATTTAAGAGTATTATTGAGAGCTAATGTTGAATTCTTCAATAACTGGGGAATTGAATTACTGGTGACCCAGCTACATGATAAAAACAAAACAATTTCTTCTGAAGCTCTTGATATCCTTGATGAAGCCTGTGAAGACAAGGTGATGCTTCATTATTTTCTAATAAAGTATGCAGACATCAATTTTAATAGAAAACTATGAAATTATAATGTGTATATTATAAGTATTTTGAAAATAGAGAATATACTATGTTAGTGCACTTTTTCAACTTGCCTAATTATTTGTTTTAGGCCAATCTTCATGCTCTTATTCAGATGAAGCCAGCTTTATCCCACCTTGGGGACAAAGGTTTGCTTCTCCTTCTGAGGTAAATTTTAAATCAGTCTTCCTTATAGTTCTGTTTTCTGTGTTTTCTCTGGTGGTATATGTCAAAGCTGGATTCCAACCTAAAAAGGAGGTCAGCTGTAAACTTGTGAAAGGGGCCTGCTTTAGGACCTTGGACATACTCTAAATCTTTAGTGTTTCTTTTACATTCTGTGTCTCATGCATTTCATGGCATTTTCCCTAGTGTGATCAGATTCGTGTGTTTTTTGCAAAGATTGTGAAAATGTATTTGTATTTGAAGTACAATGAATAATAGTTGACCTTTTTGTTTTAGGTAGGAGCTGTTTCTAGTCTTTAAGTTCCTTAAACATATTTTTTTGTTTGAGATATTTCAGTCTTTAATGTGTTTTGTCAGATTCAAACTATCGATTGTTTTTATTTTCAGATTTCTTTCCATTCCAAAAGGGTTTTCCTATCTGAATGAAAGGGGTTATGTAGCAAAACAATTGGAAAAGTGGCACAAGGTAACTTTCTATTGAATAAGATTCAACTTGTATGTATTAACTTAGAAGATAGATTTGTGAACTTGGATGTTTTTATTATATCATCAATATTTTGAAACTAAGGATGTTAATATTTAAATTTTATCTGAAGTCAGGTCTTAAATTCTATGTAATTATTTGTATTTATATTTATCCTTTTTTAAGCTACAGTTATTTGTTACTGAATTATTGATTTTGTGTATATTCTATTTAAATTTAGTTCATTTCAGTGCCTACATAATATATTACTTTAATTTTTTTAAATCTTTACCTGAGGGTTTGTTTTTATTGGTTTTAGAGAGAGAAACATCAGTGTGAAAGAGAAACATCAATTGGTTGCCTTCTTTATGTGCCTTAACTGGGGATTAAACATATGACCCTTCCATGCACGGGATGGTGCTCCAGTCAACTGAGCCACACCAGCCAGGGCTACCTTAATTTTTATAACCACTCTTGTTTTGATGGGCATTTAAATTGTTACCAGTGTTTTTGTTTCGTAAACAGTATTTGCTGAATACTCTAGCATATATCAGGTGTCCCACATACTTTGAATAATTATAAAAGCAATAAATGTATTAAAATACATTTCAGTTTCAAAATTGAGCTATCAGCTGTTACAGTGTGTATACATTTTTGGGGGGATACCCTGTATATCTTTACATACTTTTGTAAGTATGTCTATTGGATAAAGTTCTAAAAACATAATGGTGGAGTTAAAATGTATGTGAATTTAAATTTTTGATACTGTTAAATTGCTTCTAAAGAGGTTCTACCAATTTTTTAAAGCACTTTGAAGGGAAGATCTTTTGCAGTAAAGATGGCAATGCAATTGTCTAAATGTTTTAGTTGGAAACATTTTTTACTTTTGATCTGATTTACATCAGTGGGGAAAGAGATATTATTTCTTTAAAAAAGTTGCTAAAATGATAGAACTCAGTTAATTTCCTTTTTAAAATTTCAAGTGAATATCTTCAGTGTTTAATATTAAGAAGCTGTTTTTTTAATGGGGAAAGGGATTGAAATAAGATAAAAAACAAAATTATTAAATAACTAGTGTGGACCCCATTGATTGAAAATGAGGTCAGAGGAGTATAAACAGAAATATTTGGGGTGTGCTAGAACATTTCCATTCACGGTACTTTGTTCTACTCTTTTAAAAAAACGTCTTAAATTTCTTAAATAGATACTTATTTTTCTCTTATTTATGCTCTAAGGCTTGCTAGGTACCTAACATAAATTTAGTGAATTTATGAAACTATATACAATTAAAACAATATTATCTTCTAGGAATATAATTCAAAATATGTTGATTTGATTGAGGAACAACTTAATGAAGCACTTACTACTTATCGGAAGCCGATTGATGGTGATAACTATGTTCGTCGGAGTAACCAAAGGTACCATCAGTTAATGGAATAATTTATTACTGATCCTCAAATATAAAATTTAAAACCATTTTGTAATCATTAATTTCTGAAGTTTTCTGAATACTTGGATATTCTATTTCTTACACTGACAAAAATGCTCTTAGAGGATGGCATTGATTGTTCAAAAATTCCAGTGGCATTCCTAGCATACAGAGAATACCCTTACATATAAGGCATTCAAATACCCTTCATGCTCTTACTATTACTAGTCTATCTTTCTTAGTCTCGACTCTCTTACTGTTACTTTGAGACCAGATAAACTATTATTTTTCTAGAGAAATCATCATGCATTCCACCTCCATTTTTATTTATGCTGGGGAGTCTAATAACTATATCTGTCTAATACTAGTACTTTGTTATTAGTAATTGTTTAGTTAGCATATTTTAAATGAACCTATAGGTATGTCAATCATCTTTATTATATTAGATTACAGCGTCCTCATGTCTACCTGCCTGTACACCTTTATGGACAACTGGTACACCACAAAACAGGCTGTCATTTGTTGGAAGTACAGGTAAAAACATAGTCTGCTTATTTAAGTAGCTACAAAGTAGGGAAAAAATCTTAATTTTGTTAAAGTATTATTTTTTCAAAAATTTCTCAGAAGTCTTAAGGTCGGTAGCATATTGCTTTTAAAGCATCCATCTTATAATAGACTCAGGTAGTCTGTGTTCGTAATCTTTAGACATATTATTAGCTTGCACGCATTTCCTTGATTTATGTGTCACCTTTTGCAAAACTAATTTGTTACATAAAATCTGTAACAAGTGAAGGTCTGAATTTTTCCTTTATAGTGTTTTGGGGAAGATTGTCTTAGTAAAAACATTCTAAAGAACTGAGTTTCTTCACTCCTCTTATTGCAAAATTAAACTGAATCTGATAACAGATTCAGTTACCTTTGGTGAGCACCGAAGTAAGTGGTATGCTCAATGTATTATTATCTATATAGTATTATAAAATCTTGGTGTTAATGTATTATTTTCTATTTAAATAATAATAAATTTCTTAAATACTTATTTTTCTCTTATTTATGCTCTAAGGCTTGCTAGGTATTATGACTAATATTTTTGTAATACTAAGTATCAAGTCCACATGGCTAATGAATGCTAATTCTAGAATATTCGCTGAAAGTCCATGCTGCTGCTTAAGAAATTTTACATAAAATTATTTTAGAATTATAAATATGCAAGATTTACTGAAGGCAAACCTTAAGTAGGTTTTCAGATATAGTAAGAAAATACATTGAAAACTCTTTCTTATATGTTTTTTTTCTTCTCTCTCCAGAATATTATTGCAGAGCTCTGTCACAACATTCGTACACCAGATTTAGATAAATGGGAAGAAATTAAAAAACTGAAAGCATCTCTTTGGGCCTTGGTTTGTAATAAACACTTCTATAAGATTTTCATAATGTTTTATTTTTATAATTTTCCTATTAATAGTAAATAAATAAAAATAATTTTATATGGAACATTATATTTTATGGCCAATATTGTTCCTGCTCCTTTAAATATTAAATTTTAGCTGGGAAATAGATGGCTAAACTATTAGTTCTCTTGATAAGAGAAATCGAACATTAATTCCTAAAGTTTCTTATTTGAGGTTTTTGTCACATTTTTTCCTCATAGATGGGATTAAATTTTTCTCTTTTTTGCTAGCTTTCCAAATCTTACTATTTTTAAAATAAATTTTTATTGATTTCAGAGAGGAAGGGAGAGAGAGATAGAAACATTAATGATGAGGAAGAATCATTGATTAGCTGCCTCCTGCATGCTCCCTACTGGGAGCTGAGCCCGCAATCCAGGCATGTGCCCTTGACCAGAATTGAACCCAGGACCCTTCAGTCTGCAGTCCAGCATTCTATCCACTGAACCAAAACAGCTAGGGCTTGCTTTCCAAATCTCTTGTATAAAAGTGGATATACGTGATTTTTTTCTTTCAGGGAAATATTGGCTCATCAAATTGGGGTCTCAATTTGCTGCAGGAAGAAAATGTGATTCCAGATATACTAAAACTTGCGAAACAGTGTGAGGTTCTTTCCATCAGAGGGTAAGAACTTTCCATCATTCAACTCAGAAGTCTTTCTAGGGTATAATATACTAGAGGCCCGATGCACGAAATTCATGCAAGAATAGGCCTTCCTTCCCCCAGCTGCTGGCACCAGCTTCCCTCTGACACCCGGGACCCAGGTGTCCCTCACAGCCCTGGCTTTGTCCAGAAGGACGTCCAGTTTAATTAGCATATTACACTTTTATTATTATAGATTGTTCTTCACTAATGGGTATAAGGGAAGAGCATTTTATGACTCAAAGTTAATTCACTGGGAGTCCTAATGATAGAGATTTTTAAATGCATTAAGTTAAGCACCTTAAGGAGCTCCTCGTTACATTACTATTCTGTTTTTTTCATTACAGTTTACCTTGCAGATAAACAGTGAAGGGTAGTGTGTGTCTAATATCCAGTGGTCCAGATATTTCAAATTTATCCCAGAAAAGTTAATATGTATGGTTTTTTGTTGCATTATATTCTTGTCAATTATTTCATTATAATTAGTATTTTTATGAGGAAGGTTTTCGTGTTATTTATTACTTCTAATTTACCACTAACTCGTTTCAATACATTTTTCCACAAGCCTAACAGTTTTTAATGGCTTTTGAAGAAAAATGGAATGTACACATAGCAAACTAATACTTTGTGAGTGCTTTAAGAATTCTCAGTTTGGAATTATAAACTGTTACTACTACATCTTTTACATATAGGACCTGCGTGTATGTGCTTGGACTCATAGCCAAAACCAAACAAGGTTGTGACATTCTAAAATGTCATAACTGGGATGCTGTAAGGCACAGTCGCAAACATCTGTGGCCAGTGGTTCCCGATGATGTGGATCAGCTCTGTAATGAGCTCTCATCTATCCCAAGCACCTTGAGTTTGAACTCAGAGTCAACCAGCTCTAGACATAACAGTGAGAGTGAGTCTGCGCCATCAAGTGAGTGTTGTGACATATTCCTATAAAGTTAGCCAGTTAACATTTGTATTTGAATATCAAAATCTGTGTGTATTTGTTCCATTTCTAATTTACCTTTTTCTAAGATAATATGGCAATAGTAGCCTCTTGAAGAATGCGTATCTTTTCACAACAGTGTGTATAGTCACAACCTACATTTTTTCTCCCCTTCCTTTCTCAATAGCCTTTGGAAAAATCCCACTTTCAGAGTTAAATATTAAGCCATGTGCCAGGAGAACTGTTCCGCTTTTTTGCTTGTCATGTAATCTAAGTAAATGTCTATTTGCCAACCTTCTTCTTTTACATAGTTTTTAATTCATTTTTCAGATACAGAGATTGTTGACTCATAATACTTGTGTTTGTTGACTCATAATACTTGTGTTAAAAGATATATTCACATGTTCATTTTTGAGAGAAAAGATAAATTTAACCCTTCATTTTGACAGTGTTTTTCTTATTCAGCTATTAAAAATTAATTTTCTGAAACATGTCACTACTCGGTACCACAACTTTGCTCGTCATTTTTATGTGCTGTTATTAATCAGTCCTTTGGTCGCAGGTATGTTCATAATGGAGGACGACCGGTTTGGCAGCAGCTCCACTAGTACGTTCTTCCTCGACATCAGTGAGGACGCAGAGCCATCCTTTTTTGATCGGCCTGGACCTGTAAAGGATAAAAATTCATTCCCTTTCTTTGGGTCTAGCAAACTTGTGAAGAATCGTATCTTAAATTCCCTTACTTTGCCTAATAAAAAACATCGCAGTAGCAGTGATCCAAAAGGAGGGAAACTGTCATCTGAAAACAAGACAAGCAACAGGCGGATCAGAACTCTCACGGATCCTAGTGTTGACTTCATTCAGAGTGATGACTTTACACCCATATCCACAGTGCAGAAAACATTACAGTTAGAAACTTCATTTGTGGGGAATAGGCATATAGAAGACACTGGTAGTACTCCAAGTATTGGAGATAATGACTTAAAATTCACCAGGAGTCTTGGTACAGAGAATCACAGAGAAAACACAAGCCGAGAGAGATTAGTTGTGGAAAGTTCAACAAGCTCGCATATGAAGATGCGTAGCCAAAGTTTCAATACAGACACTACAACAAGTGGCATAAGTTCAATGAGCTCAAGCCCCTCCCGAGAGACAGTAGGTGTGGATGCTACGACTGTGGACACAGACTGTGGAAGTATGAGTACTGTGGTAAGTACTAAAACTGTTAAGACGAGCCACTATTTGACGCCACAGTCTAACCATCTATCTCTCTCCAAGTCAAATTCAGTATCCCTGGTGCCTCCGGGTTCTTCTCACACACTTCCCAGAAGAGCACAGTCCCTTAAAGCACCCTCTATCGCTACAATTAAAAGTCTAGCAGATTGTAACTTCAGTTACACAAGTTCTAGAGATGCCTTTGGCTACGCTACACTGAAAAGGTTACAGCAACAAAGAATGCATCCATCTCTGTCCCATTCTGAAGCTTTGGCATCGCCAGCAAAAGATGTGCTATTTACTGATACCATCACCATGAAGGCCAACAGCTTCGAGTCTAGGTTAACACCAAGCAGGTGAGTAAACATGCATTTAAAATGAACAGTAATGATTGCATTGTAACAGACTTAAATGGAAAGCATTAGTTAGGTTTTCCCTCTACATAAAAGCCTCCAAACTGACCTATTACCATTGTTTACTATGGTAGGCTGTAAGCTCCTAGTTACCCGATATGATTTGAAATGGATTCTTGCAGCTGCGAGGGGGGAAAAGAAACTCATTTAGGCCCTGAAAGTAAACATACATGCTTTTCAAAGACAATCAAGTCACAAGCTTTTTTTTTTTTTTATTCTCGCTTCTGCAAGGATCGATTTTAAAAAGAAGCATGTCGGGGGAATCAGGAGCTTAAGACCTACAATAACAAACAACTTTTTCAGGTAGGTCAATTTAAGGCTCCAAAAGTTGACCTCTTTTTTTTAAATAATTGAAAATTTTAGGGAAATTATTTTTAGTTTTAAGTATTATCAATTCAGAACCTAATTTACACAAAAAATTATTTGGCCTTTTAGGTTTCAGCAATACCAATTTGCCTGTGCTCAAGAACATTTAGGGGATTTCTATGTCATATCTAAAGATTATATAGCAAGCTGGTCAAAGTAAAAAATGTAGGGGTGCAGTGTTAAATTTGGTTATTGCAAAAATTTCTTTACCTATTTTTGTTGGGCCAAATACTTCTAAAACTTTTTTAGTTTCAGATTATTCAGTTACATTTATTTAGTGTTTGTTAGGTACTAAGAATAGTGCCTGGCATATATTAAGTAGTCAATAAAAGTTAGCTGTCATCATCATCATCATCGGTAATCATTTTTTAATGTAATCCATTTGGTTCTTATATAACCAAAATATTAATCACATTAAGAAGTTGTTATTAAGCAATTTTGTTTCAGTAATGCTAACATATTTAGTAGATGGAGTTCCTGTTAACAGATAATTACATCTCCTGTAGAATTTCATAAATTATACAGTAATGGATCATTTACCTGGAACACACTGGCTTTGGCAACCTCATCAGTTCAGAACAGAGCCAGAAAACCTCTCAACAGCTCACCAGTATAAACGTAGGGAGTAAAAGTTCATGAATTTTATTCAAAGGAGGTGCCTCTGACCTGCATTCAAAGTTTGTTAATATTTATTTCAACAGCTAGTATGTGTGGTTTTCAGGCCCATAGAAGCAGCAATTAGAAGTTTTTATTGAGGCACACTGTAACAAGAAAGGTCAGCTGATAAAATTGGTAGCAGAGGAGGAAACTTTAATATTACCAGAAAGTATTTGAAAACTCAGAAAACCACAGTAGCTTAGTAGCATTCAGCCAGGGGCAGTAAGGAACACAGCACCCCGAAATAAACAGTAGGAGCACCACCATCTTACAGCTCAGCAGTGACCCGAGTGCTGTTAACTCTGAGCCATCTGATTAGGTTCATTGTATCTTATTGAAGCAGACATTTCTATCCAAGTTGAATAAAAAACATAGATAAAAAGTGTAGTGCTTAAATATTCAAAAGAATAAACAAGAAAGACATTTATCCCAAGTTGCTTATTCTCTAACCACTCTGGGTTCTTAGGATCTTATTTCCTATAGTCTCTGTTAGAACAGGAAAAGATGATTTGGAAATTTCCTAGAGTAAAATGCCAAATCATTGGCATTTTAAAGAATGAATAGGTGAGAAAATACTTCTTGCGAGAGAAATAATAAAAACAAGAATAAGCAGTCAAGAGAAACAGGAACAGCTTACGCAAAGGCATGAAGGCTTAACAGCGCTCATGTTCATCAGGTCTTTCATTCATACTTCCAACTGTATTGAGAATTCACTTTGTACCAGGTTCCATGGAGGGAAAAATCATGTTGGCATTAGTCTTCCTATTTGGTTAATGCAGAGACAATGAAAACAATGATGATAACTACCGTATTTGCCGGCGTATAAGACGACTGGGCGTATAAGACGACCCCCTAACATTTCCACTCAAAATACAGAGTTTGTTATATACTCGCCGTATAAGACTACCCCCTCTTCCGCACACCTTCCACACACCAAATAAAAGGTAAAACAATATCAGATTTGATTTTAACATTTTAATTTATATTCAAATGCTTATGACATGCAGGAAAACTGTCACAAGGCTGTATGTAATCAAACATATACATAAAACAGTGCAAGTTTATTACCGGTAAACATACTGGTAATTCACTAAAGAAAACACACTCTATAGACTGGTACCGTAGATGCTTCTCAGGAACACAGGCAAGCAGCCCACAACCTAAAGGGACTGTCAATGATAGAAGTAAGATAACAAATAGAGAGAGAGAGCAAGTGCCGGGCAAGTCCCTAGCAAGTTTGCTGGCGTGACAATTTCACCTTAAAAGCCTTCAAACTCCTCTTCATCATCTGATATTAAAAGTTCATCAACGACATCTTGGTGCCATGATAGGGATGATAGGGGTTTGACTGGTCGACATTTTCTATGCTGTACTGTACAATGGGGCAGTATTGTGGCTGGCTGTTGGCTGTATACAAAGCCTGATTGGATTGGTCCCTGCTCCCTGTTTGCCCGCCCTGTCACTATAGCAGTCTGGTCCACCCTTGCATCAGCATCTCCCTGGGACCTCACTAGTGCGCAAGTGCGAGCTCTTCAACATTCTAACAGGCACTATGATAGCGCAAAATCGCGAATCTTCAATGCATATGTAAAGAAATATACGGTAACCCGAATTTACCACACTCGCAAAATCGCACACAGCCGACCATACACCCAGTATGGTATCGCGATTCGCGATTTTGCGTTATCATACTGGGTGTATGGTCGACTGTGTGCGATTTTGCGAGTGTGGTAAAATCGCATAACAGCAAAATCGCATAACAGCCGAGCATACACCCAGCAGCGCTGCTGAGGCCTGAACGGTATGTGGAATGAAGTGGGCGGGCATCGGGAGGCCACTATGGCACGGGGCAAGCACTATGGGCAGTCTATCTGAAGTGTACCTGGTGTATAAGACGACCCCCCACTTGGAGGCATATTTTTCAGGGCCAAAAAATCGTCTTATACGCCGGCAAATACGGTATAAATTTACTTTAAAATAATGACTTGGAATCCAGGCTGAGAAGATGTTTCCTTTTTTCATTTTCTTAATAAAATTAGAAGAGTAAGCATACTGATACCTGTGGTATAATGGATAGCATGAATCCAGCAATCTTAAAAACATCTCACTCAGGTTGTGCCTTGGAGCATAGTAGGAAAAACACTGAAGTAGGAATCCTTAATCCTGAGTTTTAGTCCTGACACTGAGTAAATGAACTTGGACAGTGCTCTACAAATCCTGCGATAATGTCTCTTATGCCTGGAATTCAATAGCTCTGCAGACCTCAGCAATCTAGAACAAAGCCAGGCAAACCTCTCAGCCAGTTACTCACCGTCATAAATCTCTGTAGTAAAAGTTCATGAATTTTTCTCTATTTGCACTTCATGTACCTCCCTTACTGGAGACTGGACTAGATTGTATGTTTTGTTTTTTTTGTTGTTGTTTCCATTTCAGAGAGGGGGAGAGAGATAGAAACATCACTGATGAGGGAGAATCATTGATCAGTTGCCTCCTGTACGCCCCCCAATGGGAGTGCCCTTGACCAGAATCGAACCTGGGACCCTTTAGTCCGCAGGCCACTGCTCTATCCACTGAGCCAAATCAGCTAGGGCTAGATCGTAAGTTTTGAGATTTTTAAATGTTGCTTTCTTTACAAAACATTTCTATGGAAACCTAATAACATGTGGAAAAGATTAAATGGAGCTACTCTGGTTGAACTAGAGATTGAAAAAGCGAGTAATCCTTTTCTGCGCACTCCAGTAGACCTTGAGTTTTATGTAGTTAGAGAGGTATAACAATACACTTTAAAAACCACTCACCTATTTTTTTGAAATACATAAATTTTAATTACAGGTGGTTTTCAGTTGGAGATTAGTACAAATTAAGAGTGGTTTTAGCTATGATAACTTTATTTATTTTACTTACTAATTTTTTAAAACCTCACCTGAGGATATGTTTTTCATTGATTCCAGAGAGAAAGAGGACAGGAAGGGAGAGAGGAAAGAGAGAAAAACATGATAGGCTGCCTCCCATTTGTGCCCTGACCAAGGATTGAACCCCCATCTTGGGTATGTGCCTGGCTGGACTGGGGCATGGACAATGTTCCAACCAACTGAGCCACACTGGCCAGGGCACTATGATGATTTTAATAGCTACTGTTTGTGAAGCATTTATTTTGTGTGCTTTACAAGTAATTCTTTTTTTTAATACCAGGCTACATTGTTACAGTTTATTTTTTTAACATGTTTTTATTGATTTTTAGAGAGGGATAGAGAGATAGAAGCATCATTGATCAGCTGCCTCCTGCTCTCCCCCTACTGGAGATTGAGCCCACAACCCAGGCATGTTCCCTGACCTCTTGGTTCATGGGTTGATGCTCAACCACAGAGCCACACCGGCCGGGCTACATTATTACACTTTAAGTGACTTGGGTTTCCAAATATCAATATGCATATACTGTGGAACCTTGAGTAGTTCCTTGTATATACAAAGCAGATCCCTAGTAAATATTTTAGCATGTCTATTGCGTGAATAAGAATCTGTCTGAGAAAGGTGTCTATCAGTAGGCCATATTTGTTATGGAATCACTGGTAAGGAGTACATTGAGGAAATATTTCATATAAGGCTATCTTGTAGTTACAAATGATACCATTTTTGCTATTTTGTGTCTGACTTCTGTCTACATGAATCTTATGTTGATAAAGCATTGAAATAATTATCATTGAAAAAAAGGTAAGACGTTATTCTTATTTTCATAAAAATAATATTAGAATTATACCTGGAGGACCATAACATTGTTTTTGGTAACAGTCAACATTACTGATAACCTTTTTTCTATCAGTTTATAACAGCTAAATATTTTCAAGTGTTTATATGTTCTCAGTAGATAAGATGGCCCTATTTAGTATTTGACTAGCTATTAGCTACTTATTTTTTGTGAATATATGAAAATAAAATTTTCTTATGGTCAATATTATAAATCAGAACACTAATGCAAGTGATTTTTATGGTATTATAGGTTCATGAAAGCTTTAAGTTATGCTTCGCTAGATAAAGAAGATTTATTGAGTCCTATTAACCAAAATACCCTGCAGCGATCATCCTCAGTGAGGTCCATGGTGTCCAGTGCGACGTACGGGAGCTCAGATGACTATATTGGTCTTGCTCTTCCTGTAGACATCAATGATATATTCCAGGTATCCTAAATCTTCTTGTTTTCTTATGAGTTTGTTCCTGCTTGCTAGAAATTATAGAGTGAATACTAATTTGGAGAAAGTGATTTTTAAAGCAGTTTAAAGAAATTTAATGAAAATTATTTCACCTTTCTCACTTGTTACATATTCTTTTTTGTTTTGTTTTTAAAATCTTGTTTAATTTTCTTATTAATCTTTATTGTTCAGATTATTACAGTTGTTCCTCTTTTTCCCCGCCAGAGCACCCCTCCACCCGGTTTCCATCCTACTCTCTGCCCTTCCCCCCCCCCACTGTCCTCATCCATAAGTGTACGATTTTTGTCCAATCTCTTCCTGCACCCCCCACACCCCTTTCCCCCCGAGAATTGTCAGTCCACTCCCTTTCTATGCCCCTGATTCTATTATATTCACCAGTTTACTCTGTTCATCAGATTTTTTATTCACTTGATTTTTAGATTCACTTGTTGATAGATATGTATTTGTTGTCACTTTGTTGTTCATAATTTTAATCTTTACCTTTTTCTTCTTCCCCTTCTTAAAAAATACCCTTCAGCATTTCATATAATACTGGTTTGGTGGTGATGAACTCCTTTAGCTTTTTCTTATCTGTGAAGCTGTTTATCTTCCTTCAAGTCTAAATGATAGCTTATTGGGTAGAGTAATCTTAGTTGTAGGTTCTTGCTATTCATCACTTTGAATATTTCTTGCCACTCCCTTCTGGCCTGCATGGTTTCTGTTGAGAAATCAGCCGATAGTCGTATGGGTAACTGTTTTTCTTTTGCTGCTTTTAAGATTCTCTCTTTGTCTTTTGCCCTTGACATTTTAATTATGATGTGTGTTGGGGTGGTCCTCTTTGGATTCCTTTTGTTTGGGGTTCTCTGCGCTTCCTGGACTTGTAAGTCTATTTCTTTCACCAGGTAGGGGAAGTTTTCTGTCATTATTTCTTCAAATAGATTTTCAGTATCTT
This sequence comes from Myotis davidii, assembly GCF_000327345.1. NCBI lineage: Eukaryota > Metazoa > Chordata > Mammalia > Chiroptera > Vespertilionidae > Myotis > Myotis davidii. The sequence goes on from NW_006289398.1 coordinate 359,276, forward strand.
GCTCTCTCTTTTCTTCTGGCACCCCCATAATTTGGATGTTGGTACGCTTAAAGTTATCCCAGAGGCTCCTTACACTGTCTTCATATTTTTGGATTTTTTCTTTTTGCTTTTCTGGTTGGGTGTTTTTTGCTTCTTCGTATTTCAAATCTTTGACTTGATTCTTGGGGTCCTCTAGTCTGCTGTTGGATCTCTGTATATTATTCTTTATTTCAGTAAGTGTATGCTTAATGTCTAATTGGTCCTTTTTCATATCCTTGACGGTCTCACTAAATTTCTCAGAGGTTTCTAGAAGATTCTTGAGTTACCTTATAATCATGATTTTGAACTCTATATCCAGTAGTTTGCTTTCCTCCATTTCTTTCATTTGTGACATGTTTCTTTGTCTCCACATTTTGGCTGCTTCCCTGTGTTGGTTAGAATGGCTTTGTGTGCTAGGTGTCCTATAAGGCCCAGTGGCTCAGCCTCCCTAATTACCTAAGGTGAACACTCTTGGTGTACCCCTTTGTGGGCTGTGTGCACAGTCTTGTTGTACTTAAGTCTTGATTGCTCATGATATCACTGCGAGGAATTGACCACCAGGCCAGTTGGCTGTGAGGACCAGCTGTGTCTACAATGGGAGAACTGCTGTGCTGGAGATACCATTATGGAGCAGAATGTGATTCAGTGGGGCTTTGGTGCTAAGTCTGCTCTTGAGTGTGTCCCTTATGGATGTGAAGAGTTGTATTCTGTTATGGTCTCACTCTGACCACTGGGTACACTGGCTCTTGGATCTCCAAGGAGGTGCAAAGTCAGCCACTGCCTGAGGCCACCCAGCAGGAGCTACAGAGAGATCTGCAGATTTCTCCTCTTTGTTTGAGGTTTGGAAGTGCCCAGATGAGGCCCAGCTGTGAAGCAATGCAGGCTGCTGCTGCAGGGCCTTGGCCTGTTATTGATAGCTTTGGGGCTCCCTGACCTAGCTGCAGCTTGTTTGACAGGTTTTTGGTGTGGGCGCGCACGTACAGTGCGATTAAAACTTCGTGGCCCATGCACAAAAGTCGGTATTTTGTGGAAGAGCCACACTCAAGGGGACAAAGAGCTTTGGCTCTGTTGACTAATGAGTTTGCCAACCACTGGTCTAGGCCTTCTTTTGGAAGCTTTGGCGCTCTTTGACCCAGTTGCAGTTTGTTAGGTTTTAGATTGCAAAAGAACAGGCCATTCATATGCAAAAGCCTCTGCTCACTGCTTGGGTGGGATTGTAAATTGGGAGGGGCGGGGCCTCAGGGAATCATCAAAGTAGAGCAAACCACAATGGCTGCCAGTCAGCCCTGCCTTGGAGAGTTCCCCGGGTCTCTGTGTCCCGTGGCCCCGTGCAGGAAGAATGATCGCTGCAAGCACCTCTGCGAGATAGCCACCCTGGCGTTCTGGCCTGATGCCAGACAGTGCAGTTTCTCCCTGTATGAGTTTGGGTCCCCAGAACTGGAGTTCAGAGCAATTGGGAGCTTGTATCTCCCTCCCAATTGAAAAAGACAACAGCGCTCCCAGTTGCCAGCCTGTTTCTGCGCGTGCCTCTGTACCTCCACACTTCCGCACCTCTGCACCTCCTACCAGTTTCAATGCGCTTTTCTCTTTCCTTCTAGTTGTAGAATTGCCACTCAGCCAGCCTTCTTGTGGTTCTGGATGATATCTGTTTTGTCTTTTAGTTGTAGTTTTGATGAGGTTGTGCGAGGCAGCAAGTATAAGTGTGTACCTATGCCGCCATCTTCCAGAAGTTCCTGTTACATATTCTTATTTAGTACCTCCAAGTCCCTAGAACACTACCTTCCCTTCTGATGCCTTAATGATAAATTGGCATCTTGTTCATTTTCTTTATCAGTATACTAGAGGCTCAATGCACAAAATTTGTGCGGTGGGTTGGGGAGGGGGTCCCTCAGCCCAGTCTGTGCCCTCTTGTAATTCGGGACTCCTTGCTCCTAACCACCTGCCTGCTTGCTCCTCACTGCTCACCTGCTCTCTCCTTACCACCTGGCTCATTGCTCCTTAGCGCTGCCATGGAGGTGGGAAAGGCTCCTGCCACCGCCACTGCACTCACCAGCCGTGAGCCCAGCTTCTAGCTGAGCGGCGCTCCCGCTGTGAAAGCACACTGACCACCAGGGGACAGCTCCTGCATTGAGCGTCCGCCCCTTAATGGTCAGTGTGTGTCATAGTGACCGGTCGTTCTGGTCATCCCACCATAAGGGTCGCTGGGCTTTTATATAATAGGTTCTCTGTAGAAATTTAGTGAATTCCTAGCCTTCCCTTTTAGTCACATTTGACTTTATTCCTGTTAGCTTTTTAAAAATTGAGATAAAACTGACATGTAATATTTTGTGAGTATGAGGTGCACAATGTATTCCTTGTTTTTTAACCCTTGATCCTATTTTTCTCACACAGGACAGCACATGTTGTACCCAGTCATTTAGGGTGGCCTGAATCCTATGAGATACTCACAATCCCTAGCTGATAGGTAGTCCTAAATAATTCACATTTGGCCAGGCCAGTGTGAGTCCATGATTGAGCATCGAGCTTTGAACGAGGAGATCATGTTTCAATTCCCAGTCAGGGCACATGCCCAGGATGAGGCTTGATCCCCAGTAGAGGGCATCCAGGAGGCAGGGGATCAGTGATTCTCTCTGATCGTTGATGTTTCTCTCTCTGTCTCTGAAAGCAGTAAAAATACTTTTAAAAAATACATACATTTGCTTAGATGTCTAAATAACATTTTGGATAAATTCTAAAATAATTACTTTGATGTCCATTTAAATCACCAAGACTAGACAAGGACTTTAAGTGTTATTTGTTATTTTTGTCAAGTTTTGGTAGTTTAAGTTTCTTCAGTAAACTTTTTGTTATAGGTTCATGTGCTGTAGTAATTCCATTTAAAGTGCATTTCATTTGTTTTTGCTACTATTCATAAAGTGGACTTGTTTTTATAGCTGGACTTAACCGTGATTTATATCTGATTTAGGTAAAGGATATTCCCTATTTTCAGACTAAAACCATACCTCCAATTGATGATCGAGGTGCAAGAGTGTTTGTTCACGAAGCAGGAGGTAATTCATGATTTTGTTCTCATGAGACTTTGTATTTAAAAGAAAAAGAAAAAAATTTTAAGAAAATTTAAAAGGATGTTGGTTTTGGTAGGATGACTACAAATTCAGGTATACTTACTTTTGGATCATTTATACCAAAATAATTGAGGCCATTTAAAATTAAACCACATTTTTGTGTGTGTGTAATGGACATAAGAAAATGTTTTTCCAAGTAAGTACCCAGCCGCTAAGAAGACAAAAACTAGGTCAGTTATTCCTGTTTTTTAAAAAAGAATACATGAAAAATTTGTAACACAAATCCTCATAGGTCTAAGAAATAGCCATTTGGGCAAAGGATAGAGAGAGAAAAATGTACTTATATATTGTATGATCTCTCTTTGTTATGGTCTGTCATATTTTAATAAATATATGCATATCAGCCATAGGTTTAAGGCTTTATAATTTTGACTATTGCTTTTAAAGAAGTACCACTTCAGACTCAGAATTATTACTTTGCTTTATGAAAATACTGAGGATAACTAAAACGATGTCTTCATTGTACAATCTGTTTTCCATTTTGTACCTAAAGCCTCATATTAAAGTAATAGAAACATATCTGCTGACTTTACATTAGTTTCCTAATTAAAGCAAATTATTCTTTTCCCAGTTTTGAGTAGTAAGAAGAGTTCTTGTTTTCTTCTCTAGCTTCCCTCCTGTAAACTGTCACATAGTTTAAGACACTTGAAGGAAGGATCATTGATGCTGTCTTTACCGGTGTGTTTTGTTTACTTCTGCACAGGTCTTCCATCTGGCACTGGAGGTCTGGTAAAAAACTCCTTCCACTTGCTGAGGCAGCAGATGAGTCTTACGGAAATAATGAATTCAATCCATTCAGATGCTTCTTTGTTCTTAGAGAGCACAGAAGACACTGGCCTACAAGAGCATACAGATGATAATTGCCTGTATTGTGTCTGTGTTCAAATTCTGGGTTTTCAACCCAGTAACCAACTAAGTGCAATATGTAGTCATTCAGGTGAGTGAGTACGTCCTTCTGGATGAATCCACCTGAATTTGAATCTGCTCCAGTCACACATAGGTCATCCCCCAGCCCTATCCAGCATCCCTCACACTGCATTCTCATGCCCTCAGCCTTAGTTCAGTCAGCACCTCCTTGTTGGAATGGTGTTTCAGTCTCCAATTTTGGCCCCTTCTAGTTTACTTTTAAACTGTTCCTTGCGATTAATTTCTTGAAAGTTCTTCACTGTCTGTTCATGCCCACCACATAAGACTCTTTGTGTGGCCTCACTTGTGTCTTTTTCACCATTCTCTTCTCTTACAGTTGACATACTCTTACTGACATAAAGTTTTGAACAAATTGTGCCCTGTTTCAGCATTTCCTTGCTGTTTCTTCTTGTCCCTCCCCCTTTTATACACACGCAGGTCTGTACACAAGCACACTGTCTATTTAGTAAGTCTACCCCACCCTAAGTGTAAGGAGTGTTTTATCTGAGCTAGATAATGACACTCCTTCCTCTCTACTCTAATAAGTTCTGATTGTTCAGTTATAGTAGTGATAAGCCAGGGAAGTATGGTTCTTACATTGGTAATTATTAAATGGGGTGCGGGAAGGAAGTCATAGAACAATACACATAGTATAATCCCCCTTTACCTCCAAAGAAGCAAGAAAGATTAATTTATATACAGACTTTTAACCATATTTTTCTGTGGAGAGCGATATTTAGTTTGGGGTTGTGAGGGATGGGAGAGGGATAGATAAGGTGCTTTTTATGCTATATATATCTTTATTTGACTTTTTAAATAGTATGTAGTATATATTTCTTGAGAATTTAACAAATTTCATTATCTGAGTAGTCTACTTTGAAAATCTTCATTATGAAACATAATTGTTGGAAACTGGACAGAAATTACAAGGAAGCATCTCCTGTATGGTATACAATACAAGCACAGGAATTTAGCCATTGAGACACTTTAATTGAAATAACTGATCTTTCTCTTCAGACCTTCAAGACATTCCATATTCTGATTGGTGCGAGCAGACTCTCCATAATCCCTTAGAAGTGGTTCCCTCTAAGTTCTCAGGGATTTCTGGATGTAGTGATGGCGTGTCTCAAGAAGGCTCAGCCAGCAGCACCAAAAGCACAGAATTGCTGCTAGGTAAGTTGTTACATTCAAATGCCAGCATTGTTAATAAAACTAAGTTTATTGTTGTTCCTAAATATTGTTAAAGTTGTCTCAGAACTATGACATCCATTTTAGTGAGGCCTGTTTAGCCAATTATTGCACTTAACTATATTAACATATATATGTACCTTCTTAGTTGTCTCCTTTCATTAGAAAGAATTTTGTTCCCAAATGATCAGAGTATGTGCAGTTTATCTCAGTTTTAAATCTGTTTTTTAAAAATATATTTCTTTATTAATTTCAGAGAGGAAGGGAGAAGGAGAGAGAGATAGAAACATCAATGATGAGAGAGAATGATTGATCAGCTGCCTCCTGCATGCCCCCTACTGGGGATCGAGCCCACAACCCAGGCATGTGCCCTTGGCAGGAATTGAACCTGGGACCTTCAGTCCACTGGTTGACACTCTATCCACTGAGCCACGCTGGCCAGGGCCCAGTTTTAAATCTTTAGGTAAAGTTTAACAACAAATTCCATTTCTTACAACATTTTCTATTGTGATATAGATAAAATATTTTAATCTTCTTTTCAGGTGTTAAAACAATTCCAGATGATACACCAATGTGCCGTATACTCCTTCGCAAAGAAGTCCTAAGATTAGTCATTAACTTGAGTAGTTCAGTTTCAACTAAATGTCATGAAACTGGGCTTTTAACGTAAGTTAATACCAAGCCTGAGTATTCTTTGTTCTGCTTTTTATTGTGAAAAAGATACTTGAAATAACTTCAAAGGGTAGCTTACATCAGTAGTTCTCAGGATGGCATATCTGTGTGAGGCTAGATTTTCTTCATGTCCTTCAACCAAATGACATGTGATAACAGACTGAAGCAGATGCAGGTGTGTTAACCCAGTTGTCTTCTTTCAGCCAGACTTTAAAGAGATCAGTGGAAATGTAAAATAATACTACTCTTTCTTTTCTAGTTTTGGAAAGTCTAGTTATTTTTTTTATTAAAATGCTAGAGGCCCGGTGCATGAAATTCATGGGGGCAAGGGCGCTTCCCTCAGCACAGCCTACACCCTCTCCAATCCGGGACTCCTTGGGGGTTGTCTGACTGCCGGTTTAGACCTAAACTGGCAATCGGACATCCCTCTCACAATCCGGGACTACTGGCTCCTAACCACTCGCCTCTGCTTGCCAGCTTGATCGCCCCTAACTGCCACCCCTGCCAGCCTGGTCGCCGGACTGCTGGCTCCTAACTGCTCACCTGCCTGCTTGCCTGGTCACCCCAAACTGCCCTCCCCCTGCCAGCCTGATCGCTCCTCACTGCCTCTGCATGCTGGCCTGATTGCCCCTAACTGCCACCCTGCCAGCCTAATCGCCCCCAACTGCCCCCCCCACCTCGCTGGCCTGGTCGCCCCCTCTGCTGGCCTGGTCGCCCCATGCAGCCTGCTGTTCAGTCGTTTGGTCGTCCCTCACTAACCCCGTTTCCGGCCTGGTCGCCCCACGCAGCCTGTTTTTCAGTCCTTTGGTCAACCTTTGCTAACTCCCCTGCCAGCCTTGTCATCCCATGCAGCCTGCTGTTCATTCGTTACTGTTATTGACGGTGTCCTGGACAATTTGCATATTCCTTTATTAGTAGTATAGATATGTATTTATGTTAACATGTAATGGGTTTATTTCTTTAATGAATAAATATTTTGAAAGTTTCTTATTTTAATTTCTAACATGGTAATTATTTATGGCCATAACCCACACAAAAAAGTTTTGTGGGGTCTTGGATAATTTTTAAGAAAGTAAGGGAATCCTGAGCCCAAAAAGTTTTTTTGTTTTGTTTTTTTCCTCATCCCAGGCATGAAAAAAGCTGGCCTACATAAAAGTGATATTTTCTTGCATTAATTTTCCTTCCTTTTCTCAATAAAAATTGCAGAATTTTTGTTGTTTTTTTTAATCACAGCAACATGGTAAAAGACTATGTATTCACCATTTTGAGTTTGTACGATTTAAAGCAGTGGTCCTCAAAAGAGAAACACCTCAGGGTCTCCTCGGAGGCTGTAAACCCAGTAGTAACGCAGATGCTGGGCCCACTGCTGGCTGGCCTGGGCTCTAGAGGCGTGGCCCTGAGCTGTGTACTGCCCCGTCCACCCCACCACTGATTCTCAGGTGCTGTCCTGCGAAAGCTACTGTTTAAAGGTTGAAAGATACAAACAGATAGCTCAGTCCAGGGCATCAATAACTTCAGTCTAGCTTAAAAAAATACACAAACTTATTTCTATTTTAAAACATTAATTTTGAAAATATTTGAGTCATCCTAGACTGATAAATTTTGCAATTTCTCATGCCAGTGAAAAAGAATATTTCTAACTTTTCAAGAAACATTTGGGTTTTCATTATTTTAAGAGATAACTCAAAGCGTGAGTTTTCTAATTTAAGTGTGAAGTAGGAATATTTAATATTTTATATTCGTATGCCATAATCCCAGATATGCCATCTAATCATTAGTATCTGGAGAAAGAATATTTAAACAGAGATACTCTGGGGCAAAAGTAGCTATTATTATAGTTTTCTTCCATAGTCTTGCCTTTCATTACAGAATTAAGGAGAAGTATCCACAGACATTTGATGACATCTGCCTTTACTCGGAGGTTTCCCATTTGCTGGCACATTGCACGTTTAGACTTCAGTGTCGGAGATTCATACAAGAATTATTTCAAGATGTACAGTTTTTACAAGTAAGTAGAATTTGTACTGAAATTTATTTTTCAAAAATAATTCTGTGTTTAAAAGAGAGATGATATCTCTTGATATACTAGAAAGTCATTAAATTGGACCACTTCTTCCCTAGATGCACGAAGAAGCAGAGGCTGTGTTGGCAGTACCACCAAAGCAACCTGTAGTTGATCCATCGGCAGAGTCCTGACCTCGTGTTTAGGATGTATGTAGGCAGATGCTACTCACACATTCACATTGTGCAGTTCACCGACGCCGCTGACAACGCCGCGGACGGGGCAGCAGGGACAGGAGCGCCTTCTGTGCACTGTGCCAACAGTTTGGGTGCAGGAGCAGTGGACCTGCGACTTCCCTAAGCAAACATCCTCCTCCCCCCTGGAGCCCTGTGGGGCGCACTGCTCATTACCACAGTTTAAAAGTTTTAGTTACCATTGTATGCAAGAGCCAAGCACTGAATACCTACATAGGTTTTCTATTTTTTCATTTTACGTGCATAACAACAGTGGAACAATAATAGGATACACAGAGGCACCCTTCACACCGTTATTTCTGAACCCTTTTTTAGGGCAAATAAAAACATGCCTTGTTTGTTAACTAATTTATGAAAACCAGGAGTCAGTGTCTCCGAGAAGTCATCCGTCACCACAATGGTTTGTGCTGTAACTGCTGGTATGAGAGGGAACTTTCCCTGGTGTCCGTAACACTACGTCAGAGCTTTGTAACTGCAAAGCGAAAGAAGAGCCTCAACAACCCGGGACTTATAAGTTATTTTTATGTTATTAGATTTTCATAAAGTTTTTTATTTCTTTTCCTTCTCTTCAGTTTTGTTCCAAGGTGTTGTTGTTATAGGCTATTTGAACCGATTTAAGGTTTTTCACTACAGTTCCTGATTAAAATCAGAAATCATTTTACAGTTCAGCTTTTTCCCACTTCTAGAGTGCATATATATGTGTTCAGTGGACTGCCGTTTTCATCCTCTTCCCATATTACCATTTTAAACAGGAACTTGAATAAGCACTATTAATGCAGACCTAAAGCAAAAGAAAGCATTAAATGATACTTTAAGGAAAAGTTAAGTTTGCCTACAATTTACTACACATTCCATGGGAAAAGAAAAGCCATATTTCCTTTTAAAAATTAATGACACTGTTATTATGATTAAAAATTGTAGTGAAAAGCCTTAAGTACCAAATTTTAAAGCAGCAGTAATTTAATGTTTATATCAGTGTTCTTGTTTTGCACAAACTAAATGCAGTGATTGGTTAGTTTATGAGTACAGTAATTGCCTTGGTCACAGTTGTGAAATTAAGTTGACGGGGCAAGGTTTTGTTTATTTATGTGTTTAATTTGTATATGTCTAACAGAAATTAAACCTATATGCAAATTTGTATATAAAAATAGCATGGCCAATCATCATTAGAATGCTTGTAAATGAAAGGATTTTTTTTAAGGTCTATATATAAATAGAAAAAAATTACAGCTGGACTAATTAGGACCCTTTTTTAATCATTTGTGTATGCCATTTTTACAGTCACACATCAGCTTTGACATCATCCTAACACACTGATTCATGTTTTACAGGTCACAGATCCTCTTTACAATGGGCTCGTTCTCTGAGATCTCTGTAAAGAACCCTGTGAACCAGAAAGCAGAACTCACAGAAATACTTTTTTTTTTTTTAAATTAACTGGCACTGAAAGTTCCCATTGGGATGAAACATTTCATCTTACTTTATAACACCTCTGACTGCACTTCACGAACTGTTCTCATGTGCACTGTGTAGCAAGTGACATGCTACGAAGCAGACAAGGGCTGGACTGCTGCTTCTGTTAAAAAGTGGTTCTTTAGACTTCCTCTCAAATCCAATTGAAGACAAAATATACTTTTTTATACTTTAACTTATCCTTAACCCAAATGTTCATTTAAATGTCGACAACAATTTGCCTGTCACTTTGGTCTTGGGTGATTAAACTGCTTTCCAGAGAACCAAATGTTAGAGATACTAGACCAGATAGTGGTTAAAAACTCCAAAGGCAGTAACAGAGTAATCTTATTCACAATGGGATTAACCTATTTTAGACATTCATTTTAAACACTACCTCAGTTAATATTAATAGAGAGTATAAAATCTGTGGTTTAACCCCTCAGAAGGTAACAGTAATTCTTTTTTGTCACACACATCATCCCCATCCCGGGGCCCCACCTCACTCGTCCATCCTGAAATGAAGTCTCATTACTGTTTGTCTGAACTGTTTTGTTTGTGTTTTTATAATTACTTTGAAAGACTTGTATGTATGCATCCTAATATTTGCCTATAGCACTTAGTTTGGGGACACACTCAGAGATTTTTGATTATCAGTAATTTAAGGAACAAATGTACTTAAGTGTATATGTTTCACTGACAGGTCGAATATGTTCTTTTTGAATACTTGTTTGTATAAAAGTAGACATTAATGATGAAAAAATGCTCACATGCAGTGCGAAGTGATCAATCACCTTAGGGGTTTAAAAATAATAAATTATAGCAGAACAGGTTAGGAATGGGGTCAGTGGTAATAAAAGTAATTGAGAAAATCATCTATAAATGATAGATATTACCAGACTAAAAAATACCAAAATAATGTTAATACTGTAGGTTTTCAAAATTTTTAGGATTAATCTTAATCCATATAAATCTGTACTATTGGTAATTACTAATAATTGGGAGGAATTTGGACAGTTGTGCTGGTTGTAAACTGTGAATTTCTAATAGTAAAGTAAATTGTTTTTAATGGAAATTTTTTTCAAGAACAGATTTTAGCTTCACATACTAAATAAATACTGATAAAATTAGAAATTAGTATTCATAATTAAATATGATCTAAAATTTCTTACATTTTTATTTCCTGTTTATGCTTAGATAGATTTGAGGGGAAAAGTTTCTTCTCCCTAATAAAAAAAAATTTTAATGAAGATTGGTAGCATTTGGACATCCTGTAAGACAGTGACATTAAAAAGACTCTTTGGAGGTGGGTATATACATTACTATACTAGTTACTCTAATATGTGTGCAAGTCCTTTTAAAATGGTGTCTTTAATTGTTTTCAGCTCTTTTATCTGGAGCTTGGAACAATTAAAGCTGAGTTTTTTAGGGCATATTACAATGGCAAAGTGCTCAACAATGGGGTGTCCTTGCGTATTTAGATTTGTCTACTGCTATTTATATACAGATTTTCATTCCATTCAGAGGATGCGTTTTATCCCACATTAAGCACAGATGATTAAGCAATAAACACCAAATTGTCATCCAAATTATAACTGCAATTATTTTTGCATGGTAAGAGGGAGGTGCTGATTTTGTGTGAGATGAGCTTTGTAAGCTACCTTGGAAAAGGGTCCTTTGGAAGTAAGATTTTTCCCTTTGTCCTGTGCTTCCAGTTTTATCTCAGATTCACAACCCATTAAACCATAGGAAAAAGAAAAGGTAGAGTTCATTGCCAGAGTTTTACCAGAACTGTTGGAATAAAAGAACATTTCAGCTTTTCCAAAATATAAGTTGGGAAAGGTCTCCCTTGGCTGCCAGTCAGGAAATACATGATTACCAGTAGTCCTTCAGTGAGAGTCTCGCAATGAAAGCATGCCAGTGAATCAACAGCAGTGTTTCTCAAAAGACATGGAAATCTGAACCCTTTCTAGGAGCACTATTGTTTTCCTTCAGTCCCAGGCGCCCAGGGTGTTTTTCATTCATAGTAGGTTTGTATGACCAACACAGAATGTGGATTCCCCGCCTTTGGAGTGTTTTTGTAATGTAGGTGGATAGCTATGCCACAGCATGCATGAATTGCACATTTTGATTTTTTAGATAAAATATTTAATTTGAGAAATATAATTTATGCCAAAAAAGTATACCTTGTAATTTTGCCACTAAACTGGTTGATTTAGCACAAAATGCAAAGTTTTGGGGCAGAGGTGGGGGGAGATAAAAATGTTTCATAGATAATAGTTGGAAATGTTCCAGTACTGGCCTGTCAGAAACCCTGACGCTGCATTGTAAAACAAATGGTGTAAATTAGTTTTGAAAAGTGGTAAGGGATTGTGAAAAAAAATCTCAGATTAATGCTCCCTGACCACATGACTTTCTTCTTTTTTTAATTTAGTAATACGCTGCTACATATTTGGAGGTTCTGGTGTTTGTAGGTCACTGAACAGACATTGAAATATGATTTATATTGTATAACTGTAACATAGAAAGAAAAAGTATTTATATATTTTCCGTAAGAATATTTCATTGAGTTGTGTATAATTTAAATAAGGTTTGTCCCTAAATGGTTTTTCTCACCTTGATTTTTTTTTTTGGTTTTCTTGTTTTTGTATAATGTGTACAGTTTATGTCAAGGGCATTAAAAGCCTCCTGAAGCATAATCTTATCAAAGGGATACATTCTTAATAAAATGTACTTAAAATTCTTAAACTTGTGTTGTTCTGTTTGAAATTTTAAAATAATCAGTGTTGATTTGAAGTACGTACCACTGAGGCTGATACATATGCTTCCCAGTAAAAGGGACTTTTAAGCAACACAGATAACCTAGTTCAATGACATATTCCTGGCTTGTTCAAAATGTCTTCAAATATCTGCACTCTTAAACATTATTCATAATCTAATCAAATATCTTTACAGTTTTACCCTCAAATCATTATCAAGGGTCTTGAAAAAATGGATCAATCTTCTGAACAGTTCTGAAGTTTTTGAGGAGTTGATGTGCAATAAAAATGATAGGATGATGACTTCTGTGGGAGGTGGTTGATTTCTCAGGCAGAAACTGGCCTGAACAGACAGGGTAACATACGGCCTCCTGGTGGGGGAAGAATACACCACAGGGGAAATTATCAAGCCTGGAGATTAAAATTCACTGTCAAGGCTGTGGTCTATTGCAGCTGATTAAGTGTTGTAAAATGTATGTCTCACTTTTAGAAATGGATTTATTTTGGATATTTTGGTCTTTAAGCACATTTCTGTGTATCGTTTTTCAATGCCTTTCATGGTATGTGTCGTTAAATAGTAGGCCCCCAAATAAAAAAGTATAGTGAATCATCCTACAGCTGATCTTTGGAAAATGTGGTAATATAGCTGAACTTGAGGAACTTCATTTCATTTTTTAAAACTCTTCGATATGTAAAAATACTCAAGTGCTGTCTTAGTCCTTGTGGGCTGCTGGGGCTGCCGTCACAGAGCACCACACGCTGGGCCTTCACAGCAGGAGCTGCTTGCTCACAGGCGTGGGCTGGCAGCCAGGCCAGGGCTCACAGTGCCCGGACTCCTGTGTCCTCACGTGGCGAAGGGGCTAGGGAGCGCCCTGCGCTGAGAGCATGTCTGACCCTCAGAGGCTCCGGCCTCGTGACCCGATCACCTCCGAAGGCCCCACCTCCCAACACTGTCATCTGGGGGTTAGAATTTCAACATACACATTTCGGGGGGACAGTCAGACTATAACAACTACTTTTGGTCTCAAAAAAGAAACCACAGTATACAAAAACTTCATCTTTGAGGCTCATAGAGACTAAGAATGGCATTTGCTAAGTCCATTAACTGGAACATACTGCTTTGTTACCGGGCTGTAAAAATTTAACCGATTCTCCAGGTGTTTTATCTTTAAAGTTCTTTATGCAAAATACTTAATGTTTTCTACATTCTTTGAGATGAAGACCAGCTTATCTTTCTGCAGAGCTTAGGACAAACAGCTGTCTAATTCAACTAGACCTTAAACACATTCCAGGGAGAGCCAGTTTCGCTTGAAGTCATGGGAGTCGGGTGTTAGAATGTCAGCAGATTCCGTAGCTGCTGTGCAACAAGGCCCCTGCCCCAGCCTGAATTGTCGGGGTACCCTGCCCATATAGTATTGAAACTGCAGGTTTGAAATACTAATTTACTTGGTGGTTCAGAACATGGGAGAGGATAGTTACAGTGAAACTGTAAGCAAACAGTTACTATTAGTCTAGCATTTCCTACTGGCGTTTTGTTACGGTTCAGAAAGTTGCTTTCATTTGACTTAGGCCAGTGAGTCTCAAAGCTGAGTGTGCATCCGAATGAATGCCAGGTGGACGGAGACACCAGGCCTCATGCCCGAGAGCCTGACTAGGAGGGTTTGAGTGGCATCCGGGCACACCAGCTCCAGAGGTGATGTATGAGCTATGCTAATGGTCAGGTTTCTATTTCATGGAGGCAGAGAAAGCATGAACAGGGGTGTAACACTTTAATGAGAGCTTGTTACAACAAAAACGACTTCCAGGGCAGGCATTATTTTTTAAAGAAACTATGAAAGACTTTACAAGTCAGTCATCACTGCCACTGACATCTCTGTGGGCTTTTACGATTGCGTTGTGACAAACACGAGGCTAAATGACAACACTGAACCCAGGGTCCTCTTGGAATTACTAACTGAGATACTCGTTGGTACTGTGTTGGGAAAAGGCTTAAATACATGCGAGCACAGCGGTGAAGAGCCCGAACAGAAGCCCTGGTGTGTGCAGGTACACGGAGGCCGGCTGACAGCCACCTGGCTTTAGGCGGGTCCTTTCCTCCCTCTCTCCGTGGGGTTGAGTGTGGAGTGCGGGTCATGGGGTACCAGAGGCAGAGGCAGTGCCGTCTTCATTGGGCAAACGGCACCCCCAGGTGTGCTTGTTTAGAAATGTGATCGATCCACATTGCAGCTGACGGGCGGGCAGGCGGCAGAGGAAGGAGCTGCGTGCATGTAGCACCTGCTGCGCGGCTCGCATGCACAGGTTCAAGGAGACGAGGCTGCTGAGCCAGAAGCGAGTTCCCTCCAGGTGGCCTCTAGGAGCTCTGCCCAAACGGGCCCCGCGGCGTGGCTTCACTTGCTAATGCAGACATATAGATGAGAGGGAGGGGGTACTTGGCCCTGACCACCTGCTGCACAGTCCAAAGGATGCCACATGAACACAGGCCACGTACCTGGCAGTTCTTGAAAGAAAAGAGGAACCATGGGAAGTAAACGGAACTACTCAATGCTGCGCTTTCCTCTCTCTGAGGTAGTCATCCACAATTCCGGTGGCAGACCGGCGTCCACCCAGCGGGAGCGCCGTTATCCTGACACTGGGAGTCCCTGGCCAGTCCCTCTGACGGTGGTGAGTGAGAGGGGACAGGGTGGCGGTCTTCCGACACGTGCACTCTCATCTGTTAGGCAAGGCCTGCGCCCCAGGAGTTTTTACTGCGCCAATGCACGGCCAGTTCTTGTCACTGCGAGACAAGTCCAACCTGTGTCGGTCTCAGACATCTGTGACATTTTCATGAAATGCACCTAGAATCAGTAAACACTGACAACGTAGGCTCTAGGAACGAAACGCCGGTAGCCTTTTCAATTAAAGGCTTCAATCTGGTTCCTTTAACCTTAAGTTAGGAAACGTGGGGGTGGAACTTAATGGAAACCTTTCTGGTGACAGGCTGAATTCCAGGACCGTAGCCGCCCTGCCCGGGACTGCAAGGATGGGGTCTGCCCCTGCGAGGGGGGCCAGGGAGGCTGTTACAAGGCGAGCCTGGGACATGCAGCCACCAGGTAAGCAGGGTCCCCGCTCCTACAACGCGGGCGTTTCCACAGCGAGCCTGCTGCGAGGGAGGGAGGTCAGTTTCATGGCTTCTGAACTTGGAAACCTAGCGCGATGGCAGTGATCTTGTCTGACGCAGACCTCCCCGCCGTGGGGGCCTGGCGATGGGGTGGGGCCGGCCGTGCTTCTCGGTGTCTCTGTAACCGTGTGAAGGTGTGAAAGGGATGTATGCTTAGCCGCGGTGTTCGCCTGGACCCAAAAAGCTCATGGAGGAGAGACTGCTATTCTCATTCGGGGAAGGTGAGGCAAGACCCGGGGGGATAGCCATTTGCATTCTGTACTCGGAACGGGGTGCTAGCTCCAGGGAATTTGTTGGGGGACTGTCCTTGTGCCCAGATGTGGGTGAGGCCACCTGGGACACGTAATTCAGAGTGGTCTCTCCGGCTGGGGTTTCCCCGGAGGAGTTCATGTAGCTCGGCTCTAGGGACCTCAGCAAATTCCCAGGTGCAGTCAGAAGGCCCCCCATCCCTGGGGGGGCTGTATGGGGTGCTGGGACGGGGCCACAGAACCCAGCGTCAGGGGCTGCCTGATTATAGGTCAAGTTCTCAAAGCAGATGCCAGGGCCCGGGCCCACGGAGCTCTTCTCCGTGGGCAGGAGGTAAATGTAGTCGTGCTTAGTGCGGTCCGTTTCTGCCAGCGACTTCCTGGCGCCTGGGAACTGGGCCTTAATCCCCTCGGGCTTGTTCACCACCTCCAGCTTGTCGGGGATGCAGTCATGGGCACTCATGATTGTCAGGTGGGCGTTCTCCTGGCACGGAAACAGAAACAGGAAATGTGACCTGGGCCTGTCTGTGGGAGGCGCGTGGAGCTGCTGCTTTTCTCGGTACCTCCTGTCAGTGTTAATGAGGTGAGCAGGGTGTCCCCCGCGTCCCCAACGCCCTGGGAGAGCGGGGCCTGGCTCGCTCTGTCTTCCTGGGAAGTCCACGGAAGTGCAGTTGCTATAGCCCAGCCAGGGCTGGAGTTTCATAGGTCTAGGGTTTCCATACAATTCCCCAGCATTTACCTTGGGTTTTAGTAAGGACAGGACGCTGCTCTTGTACGGGTCTGGAATGTCAGGATAACATGTCTCCTTCATCCTAGAAAAGCAGTGAAAATGAGACTGAATCTTGCTTCAATGTGTTGGAATAGTTACGAATGAGAACTCTGAAGTCAGATTCCTGGGTTGTAACCTAGCTCTGTGGCTCACTAACTCTGACCTTGAGTCAGCTCCTTAACCCTCGTGTACCTTTAATTCCCTCATCAGTTCCATGGAGACAATGACGGTGCTCAGGGTGGGGCAGTGAGATTGAGTGAGTTGTTATATGTCAGCACTTAGATCAAGCATGTCAAACTCAAAGGCTAACACAAGCCAAATAAACAAGGTTTAAGTGTATGTGGGCCACAAAAAACCAAAAGCTTCATAGAAACTTAGGTTTATTTTGATAGAGACATGCTGAATTCAAAGGGCTGAAATAGATGTTAACATTAAATTATAGAACATTTTAATAAAAATTAATATTTTTTCTTGAACATTAACTTACCAGACACTGAATAACTGCACAAATTAATAAGTGTAATGCAAATAAACCTATTTTTCTTGTTCTCCAAAAGCTAAATATGTTGTGCACACCGAACAAGTCAGTCTAAGACTAATGACATGGCAATTGGCTGCTAAAATATTTGCTGCTGGTATTAGTAGAGAGAAATGGTGCAACTGTGGTAAGGCACGAAAGGGAAATGAATGCAATACGATTATAGGAATCAGTCATTAGCGAATGTTGTAGTTTGTTATTAATAACTAGTGGTGCATGGATTCATACACATTGAAAGGAAATTAAATAGAAGAAATATTTTAATATCGCTATTTGCCCTTTCTCTATAATAGAAGTGTCAGAAATGAAAGAAAATTAGTAAAATGTATGTGGAGAGCGGTTACAGTGTTTGGACAGGTTCAAGCCTCGGACTAATGAGAGGGCACAGTCCTCTCGTGGCCACGTGCAAGTCCCAGCTTGGAGGGCAGAGCCTTCCCAGCACAATGATAGCCAACAGCTATGGTTGTAAGCTTGAACCTATGGTCCGAACACATGGCCCCACGTGCCTGAGTGATATGGGCTTGATAGAGTTCAGGTGCATGTAATTGAGTAGATTCAAAACCCATGAGAACGTTGTAACCATGCCCTTACTTTGCCTGGTGAAATCTGGCTATAAAATAAAGAGACAGCTTATAGGCCATGGCACTGTCTCCATTAGAGAGGGCAGTGTCCCACCCAGACCCAGCTTTCTTCTCTTGTCTGTCTTTTCTAAATCTTTCACTGCCCCCACTCAGGTTCACCCTTGGCCATGCTGGTGTGGCAAATGTATATGAAAATAATATATAAATTGACTAATAAACAACATGATATAACAACAACAAAGACATGATATAAAAAACATGATATAAAAACAACAAAAACATGATATAAAAACAACATTGATAAAAACAATGACTGATAAATTGATTAAACTTATTCTAATATCTCCCTGTATACCACATTGAGTAAATACACTTTCAGAGTGTTTGACTAATTTCCCTTGTGATTAAGTATTTACAACTTTAACGTCACACGCTCTTCGGACTTAAGAGAAAGCAACATATAACTGACCATGTCTGAAAGCAGGTTCAGGTGGGAATATTCCTACTCTGTCTGGAGCAGCGGTTGCCAACCATTGGTCTGTAGACCACTGGTAGTCAGTGAGGTCCGAAAGGTTGGCAACGCTGATTTAAGGAAACCTTTGCAGCAGCTGTCGCCAACCAGGGGTCCACGGACCACTGGTGGTCATGGTGTCCGAAAGGTTGGTGACCAAAGGTCTAGAGTTTGTCCTCATGATTTATTAATAGTCATTGCAAATGCTGGCATCACGGGAAACTGTCTTTGAATTAATTTAAATGGGAGGCCAGTGTCAGACAGGGACAGTTGTGCCAATAGTCGGTCTTCAGACATACTCTGTCAACGACGTGGCTTTCTTTCAGCTTCAGAATGTCAACAAAAACAACCAAATTCATGATCAACAATGACAGATCAAAAGACACGTGTGCAATTGGTGTCAGCAAGAGCTTTATATGTATCGCACATATGTGAGTCAACATTTATTTTTAAACTGCCAGTGCAGTCATATGTACCAGCCGGTCGGTTAGACAGTTGGATGAACAGTCGGTCACTTAGCCTTTTATATATATAGATTATGTATAATAGGATATTGTAAAAATTAAGTTACGAAATTTTTATTAAAATGTTTCTTACATAACATTATATTGGCTGGGCCACAAAAATATTTGTTGTGGGCTGCATGTGGCTCGTGAGCCATGAGTTTGACATGCTTGACTTAGAACATGGCCAACTGTACAGTGAGTGACGTACAAACATTAGCTGTTGCTATTGAATAAGTCTTTCATCTTTTTAAATGGTTATGGTTTCCTTTATATATTGACCCCAAAAGCAAAATGTTGAACATTTTTTCAACTTTCCTCGTAGCCTCCTCTGCCCTTTCCTTTCCAGCCTATTCCTCATATTATTGGTGTGATTTCTGTTTATCAGACTTCTTTCCAGAGTTTTCCCTGACCCTCTTCCTAGACAAACCCCCCCACACACGTACCACTGACTCTTCACATAGCACAGGACCGTGAGGAGCAGGAGGAGGAAAACCATGGGGAGGATGGTGCGGATCAGTGCATGGGCTGAAAGAGAAGAAGGCGATATTTTAAATGAGTACCTTTCCCTCCTCAAAGGAAGAAAAATAAGTTTTAGGTTGAGAGAAACTTTATGTGTTTATTATTTCTCAAAAGTCTACATGTGTAAGAGTCGTAAGGGATCTGCCTGCCTGGGGCGTGTAAGGGAAGCAATAACAATTCAGCTGTTAGGACACCCAAACTTTATCAACATTTGGGGCCCAGCCATGGGCCTGGGTTTGCCAATGGGATGGTAGGAGTTCATGTCGATGCACTCGCTCACAGTTTTGCTTGCCCTCTGTGTGCCTGATATGAGCCAGGACGAGACTGTGCCCTGATCGCTGCTGCCCCTTCCGCCTGAGCCCCAGGGGAGCTGCGTGAAACACACCTGAGCCCGCCTGGCCCAGCGAGCCGTGAGCATAAAGAGATTTTGGTTTCTGTATGCCACTGAGATTTTGAGGTTTGCTTCCCGATTTGGCCTCTCTGAGGGCCATGAGAGACGCGTGCGGTTGGACAAGAAGTATTTGTCCCCAAACCTGGGGTTTGCACCCCTTCTAGTTAGTCTCTGATGGAGTGAATGTTTGAACTGGATAATGACTCCACTGCTGGTTCTCCGACAAGTCAACCCAACCGCAGCTTCATTTCCTTGGTGCCCCTCTTTCTGTTCCCACTGCGTGCCAGCCCCCCATTAGGAATTCTGCGGGCTGCCACACCCTCTCTGACAAATGTAAAGTGCACAGGGAGGGCCTGGAGGCTGACGGCCATTCACATGGAGTGGATTCTGTCCCTCCACGTGCTCCCTGCCCTCCCCAGGCCCTGGCCCCACCACGTGCTGTCCTGGAAGGAATGGGTTGGATTGGGGCGGGTGGGGAGGGCAGTGCTAGAGTTTTGTAAGGGAGGGCAGGCCTGGGACGATGCCCAGCCATTGCTATAAGGCCGCTCAGCTCCGGAGAAAAGGACCCAGATGGTGAGAGGGTGGCAGGAACCTGGACAACTAGCCAAAAGGAACCCTGACACCGGGGAGAGGGAAACAGACTCTGTCCCGACACCGCTAAAAGCACCTTGCTCTCCACATCAGCCCCTTTGGCGACTACAGCTGGCTCAAAATCGGGTTAAATGACGGACTTTTAAAATGTAACTGAGAGCAAGCCTGGGGACCTGTCCAAACCTCAGACTGGTTTGCTAAACTTTTCACTGGATGAATTTCCACACACGGAACACACCCCGGTGACCAGTGCCCCAGTCAAGAAAAGGAACGTTACCAGCTCCCAGAAGGCTCCCTGGCGGCCCAACGCAGCCACCTCCCTCCCAGGGGAACCACTGCTTTGTCTTCAGCAGCACAACCCACATGCCTCTGTGCTCTGCGTGGGATCGGACAGAAGGGGCGGGCCTGCGCTCTGTCACTCAGCAGGGCGTCTGTGAGGCGTCCGTGCCACTCTTGTGACGGCAGAATGGCACTCTCGTCACTGCAGTTAGGCAGCAACTGATTTGCTTCCTAAGAATAATCAGTATAATAACTAGAGTCCCAGCCAAGGCTAAGGAGGCTTAGCACAAAGAGGGGAGATGAATGAAAGCAGAAAGTACACTTGAGATAGAGAGAATTATATGTATTATATGTGTGTGTGTGTACACACACACCTCTACCAGCCAAGTAAATATCAAAGATAGGAGAAAAATAGCCTGAAAATAAATTAGAAATTAACTCCAAATGGCAAAAGGGCTCGAATATTGTGCCTCCCTGACTGAAATCTGTATCTGACTTAGAGACGTGGGCCATGGTCCCGTGATCTGCCTTGGACACATGGGTCGTGTTCTTTGATCTTAGAGATGTGGGCCGTGTTCCCGTGATCTGCCTTAGACACATGGGCCATCTTCCATGATCTGACTTAGAGACTGTAGGCCATGTTCCCATGGTCTGCCTTAGACACATCGGCATCTTCCATGATCTGACTTAGAGACGCGGGCCGTGTTCCCGTGACCTGCCTTAGACACATGGGCATCTTCCATGATCTGACTTAGAGACATGGGCCGTGTTCCATAGGCGGCAGTGAGTGCTCCATGCTGCCCCTGTAGTCACGTGTCCCCATCACCGGTCAGGGCCCCGGGCAGCACTTCCACCCAGGAGCCCATCCTGTCCACAGCCCCAGCTTCAGCTGGTCACATCTGGCAGACATCTCGGCCCATTTGTCTTTCATGGGGGAGGTCTTCAGAGACCCTTCCCGCCTCCTGTGGACCTTCTGTGCCCTCTGCTGACACCTGCTTTCTCCTTCTTCCATCAGTCTGCCTCCCCCACTTCCTGCTGGGTGCAGGCCAGGCTTTGCCAGGAGACTCCTATTTACCATTACTCAGCTCCTACCATTCTTTTCCCTTCGTTCTTCATCTTTTGGGCCAAGAGCATTTTTAAATATGGATCTCTTTTTTTTTTAATCCTCACCCAAGGACATTTTTCCATTGATTTTTTTTTTTTTTTAGGAAGAGGGGAAGAGAGAGGGAAAGACAGAGAGAAACATCCATGTGAGAGAAACACATTGATTGGTTGCCTCCTGCATGAGCCCTGACTAGGGCCTGGGCCGGGGAGGGGCCTGTAACCAAGGTATGTGCCCTTGACCGGAACTGAACCCGGGACCCTTTGGTCTGTAGGCTGATGCCCTATCTACTGAGCCAAACTGGCTAGGGCTGAAAATATGATCTCTTTATCTCTAAATCACCCTTTCCCCACCAAGTCTGCAAACACCAGGTTTGGGAACACATACGTCTTGCCCAACTGCACCAGCCTCTCATCACATCCGCCTCTCATCGCCCCCAGAGAGGCCCAGTCCAGAAAGCAATTAGTTCACCACCCAATGAAACCAGCTCAAAGGCCAGCTGCCCTGAGCCCAGCTTGGGGAACACACCACTGCCTGCCCCTGGCGGACTCGTGTGGCTCTCCCACAGCCAGCACTAAGCCATCTGTGACTTTCAAACTGGCGGGCCTGAGCGCCAGAGCAGTGCTGGGGGCAGGAGAGAGGCAGGAGCGGGTTTTGGGCCATGATCAGGCCGAGTAGCCCACTCAGCTGTTTTCTGTAGGGCAATTCGGTCACATTTTCTGTGAAACAGTTTGGTCTAGAGACAGAGACAGACAGAGAGCTCCCATCCGCACAGAGCCGGGCGTGTGTGTGCTGGGGCGGTTCCCGGGCTCAGGGAGGCAGCAGCCTTGCACTGAGGACACTCACCATGCTGCTCACGGGTGGTGACCTTGCCGAAGGGGTGGGCCGGGCCCTCACCGGCCCTCGTGCGCGGAGTGACCAGGAACTCGTAGAAGGATTCCGGCTGCAGGTTCTCCACAACAAATGTCTTTTGCTCTGGGTTATCGATGTCATGTTTGCAACCTTCTGAGTTATCTGTGGTTTAAAAACATTGGGAATGTGAGAGAGCTGGCGCTAACACTCCTGTTGACTCAGCACTGTGAACATTTTTAAAACAACAAAAAAATCGAATCATAATTTCATCACACAGGGACATTTTTAGGAATTGGCCAGAAAGGCAAAACATCCACTAGGCAAGAGATGTTGGTGATCAGGAGAGAGCGCACAGTTCTGTAATAGGTGGCAAGCTCTTGCTAGAGACTTAAACATACATCTCATAACCCTGGCCGGTGTGGCTCAGTTGATTGAATGTCGTCCCCTGCACCCAACGGTCTCATATTGATTCCTGGTCAGGGTGCATAGGGGAGGCAACCATTCGATGCTTTTCTTTCCCCATCTTCCTCTCCCTTCCTCTCTAAAGTCACTATAAAATAACGACATCTCATAAATGCAGATAACCAAGTGATGGTTGCTAGAGGGGAGGGAGCTGAGGGTTGAGGTGAAGGGATTCAGAAGTACAGATTGGTAGTTACAAATAGTCAGGCATGTAAAGAACAGCATAGGGAATATAGTCAGCAATGTTGTAATAACTATCCATGGTGTCAGGAGGTACTTGAATTATTGGGGGACCAGTTCGTAAATTATATAAGTGCTAACCACTATGCCAGTGATGGCGAACCTTTTGAGCTCGGCATGTCAGCATTTTGAAAAACCCTAACTTAACTCTGGAGCTGTGTCGCATATAGATATTTTTTTGGTATTTGCAACCATAGTAAAACAAAGACTTATATTTTTGATATTTATGTGCACTAATAAAAGACAAACATGCAAATTGACCGTACCTTTGCTATGCCCCAAGCCACGCCCACCAGCCAATCAGAGTGACTATATGCAAATTAACTCAACCAAGATGGCGGCCGGCAGCCATGGAGCTGAAGCAAGCAGGAGGCTTGGTTGCCCCAGTGATGGAGGAAGCCAAGCTTCCCACCCTGCCGCGCCAGCTCTGAGCTCCACTCAAGGCAAAAAAGT
>NW_006289398.1:383211-397957 GCF_000327345.1 Myotis davidii
CTGCCAGAGGGATGTCTGACTGCCAGCTTAGGCCTGATCCCCCAGGGAGTGGGCCTAAGCCAGTAGGTAGACAACCTCCGAGGGGTCCCAGACTGCAAGAGGGCATAGGCCTGGTTGAGGGATCCCCCCCCCGCAAGTGCACAAAACTTTGTGCACTGGGCCTCTAGGTTTATATATTTAAATGCCATTTAACAAAGAAAAATCAACCAAAAAAATGAGTTCGCGTGTCATCTCTGACATGCATGTCATAGGTTCGCCATCACTGCACTATGCTGTACATTGTAAACTAATATAAAGTAACTAGAGACATGGTGTACGGATTTGTGCACCAGTGGGGTCCCTCAGCCTGGCCTGTGCCCTCTCAGAATCTGGGATCCCTTGGGGGATGTTGGACTACAGGTTTTGGCCTGATCCCCGCAGGCCAGGGATCGTCCGACATCCCCCGAGGGATGTAGTAGTGCGCAAAGTGGCAGGTGGCTGGGGAGGAGCCCAAGCCCAGGCTGGGCGCTGTGCCGCTCCTGCTCATCTTGCACCCACTCCGCCTGTAGCCACCACCGCTCAGTAGGCTCGCTGCCACTCCACTGTGGTCTCCGGGCTGCAGAGGCCAACCGTGAGCCCTGTGCCTGGCACCCATCGGTCAGCTGAGCAGCACTCCAGGGAGCGCACTGACCACCAGGGGGAAGCTTCTGGTGGAGCATCTGCCTCCTGATGATAGTGCACCTCATAGTAATCAGTCGACCGGTCATTTGGTCATTTGGTCGCTTAGGCTTTTATATATATAGATAGATAGATATAGATATTGAATGCCAACTGTAATTGAAAATTTTAAAAAAAATACATAAATAACCTTTAACAAGGTCAAAGGGAAAAAGAAAAGGGGGTTCACAAGGAAGTTTCCTACGTGGCAGGTTTTCTTGAGATGGCGGGACTTCAGGTGCTTCTAAAAATATCAGGCCACATGGTTTTTAAGTTAAAATATTGGCCCCCACAATCCTGTCGACCTACGAACTTGTTTAAGAACCTGTTTTACCTGCAAGAATAGACAGTCACAGACGGCAGCCTGCCGCATGATTTCAAATAGTGACATGTTACAAGGGTAAACAAACACGCATGTCACCTGGGAGGTCTGCCTTTGTGAACTCCGGGGGGCACTGCTCTGCCTTGGATCGCAGGTAGATGCGGTACCCTTGGATGAAACCAGGCTGGGAGTCAGTGGCGTAATCCTCCCAACTCAGAGTGAAGGAGTGCTGTGTCAGGTTGCTTATGTTCACGCGAGGGTTGTTTGCAGGAGCTGGGAAAGAAGTCGGGGTAAGAAGAGTCAGGATTTGGAAATATTCTCTAAGTGTCCCAGGACCTCTGCGGATACCAACATTCATGGAGGCTCAAGTCCCTCATATAACGTGGTGTGTAGTGTAGAACAGTGCCTATGGTTGGCACTCCACATCTGTGGATTTAACCAAACACGGATCAAAAACCGTATTTTTCAATATTAAGTTGGGAATCTGATGGGAAACCCAGGGATGTGGAGGCCTGACTGTATATTTAGTGAAAAATAAAAAACCAAACCACACAAACCCTCATGTAAGCAGACCCAGTTCTAAACCATGCAGTGCAAGGGCAGCTGCACCTAGAATTCAGGAACAGACGATTTCTAAAAAAGCCGTATTCTCTTGTTGCTGTGTGACCTTGTGTTGCGTTTCTCTGGGCATCTGTTTCTACATCTGTGAAAGGAGAGGGTTTCTACATCTGTGAAAGGGGAGGTGTTTCTACATCTGTGAAAGGGGAGGTGTTTCTACATCTGTGAAAGGGGAGGCTTGAACAAGGAGGTTGCTCAGCCTCTTCCCAGCTCTCCCAAACGATGCCAAGGCATAAGTCTCCTAGAGAAAAAGATAAGAATCCTCAGCCTGCCCCAGCCCCGCAGCCTCTATGAACTCTGGGAAAATTAGCAATGGTTTTTCCCTTTTGCAAAGCATTTACTAGTATACATTGTGTTCAGTGAAAATGTCTTATGTTAGTACGGTTTAAAAATAATTTGTTAAGAACACAATGACCAGAATCAAGAAGACACTGAACTTAGGCACGGTGTTGGAACTTCCTACACCCCAAGCTGAGTCTGGATTGTCCTGAGCAAGTCTTCCGTGGGCACACCACACGCTTTCAACTCACCTAGCTCCTGGGAGTATCCTGTCTTTCTCTCCAATAAATAGGCCGTACTTTCTGGAGAAATTCCATAAATCCTAAAGTTGTATCGGACTCCTGGTCTGAAAGCATCTAGAGAAGAAAAATCCACAGATTTTCAGTAACAGCACAGGATGACCCTCTCTTTCCTCCTGAAAAGGAAAAGAAGGAAACGGGAAGTTGTGTCCCCCTAGTAATCTCCTCGGGGTGCTGCCCTTTGCCCCCACTGCCTGCCCTTCCTCCACTGGCCTCAGAGTCCACCACTGTCTCCAAGCAAGCCCATGGGGCTGTTCTCTCCATCAGCCCTGGAGGAAGAGCTCTCAAACACATGTGCATATCATGTGTGCATAACACCTCAGGCGTGTGTATGACACGTGTGCATGACACCGTGCAGGATTCGACCAGAGAGCCACTGCCAGCCCTCCTTTGATGCAACCCCCCTCCAGCAATGTGCCTTCTCTGCCCAGGAGAGCCAAGTGTCTGGAAGGCTTTGCTTCCACTTCCTGGCTTTCCCTCACACTGCAATCCACCTGCAGCGCCCACCATGCCACCGACGTTCTCTAGCCAAGGGGAACCTGGCCTCCTCAGTCCCCAAGGGCTACTGAATGCCCTCCAGGGCCTCTATCACCCTCTGGACCCAGACAATTCCCATGTTTTCATCTTGAGTCCAGCAGATGGCGCTACCAACCCCTGCTCAAGCCACAAACCAAGGCTCCTTTGATTTGACTGATATGGCAGTCTTGAAATTACAAATCCAATGTGGGGGGTAAGTTCTGTATGTTCCATTAAAGTTGAGGAGTCAATGATCGGTGCCCATCACTGTCTCCTAAATCCACACACTTCTTTGCTTTTGTAAAAGCTCTCTGGACAATTGTTAGAATGTCATGCTGCCACTCATCTGAGACCACAAATTCATGAAAATCATGAAACCCTCTCCTAGCCTTAGGCTCAGATATTCTCTGGCAAAGTAGATTGAAGGTCAAACCTCAGGCCATATCACCTGCAACATTTGAAATCCTAGCACCCATGCTGGATTGGTAATTTCAAAATGATGAATTTATCACAGAGCATCTTTGAGAGCGACCAGGCAACCTCCAGTGGTTGGCAAACTGCGGCTTGCGAGCCAATCGTGCTGCAAGGTGGATGGGACAAGATGGTGACGTGGGAGGTTCTCACCTGAGCTGATGATGGTGCTGGTGGCATTGGGGCCCAGGTTTTCCCACTGGAGATCGCAGGACGACTCCTGGGGACCATCACACCAGTCCACCACGTAGCCTATGACATCTCCAGGTGGCGGTTTCCAGGACATAGAGACTCCGTCCTCTGTGCCTTGAATTCTTTCTTCTTTAACCTCTGCTGTTTCTTAGATGTGAGGGGTAGAAATTGAGGCGAGGACAAAAAGAGAAAAGACAATTTGGATAGGTACTAAGTTGCATTATGCAAGGATGTGCACACTCCTCATGGCCAAGGTTGCCACCTCAATGTAGTTTATGTGCCCAGGCAGTCTGTGTAAGGTGTGACAACTGGGGAAAAGGTGACATGGTCTTAATGGACCACCAGTCCTACCGACTTAAAGCTGTGTTACCCTACATCCTGTGGATGGGAATCCCCCATTTCCTGAGGCTGACTGCACAGCATGCCCCGTTCCCAGGCAGTGGTCTCAGCTTCCATCTGAGAGGGAGCCGGCCCCCATCAAAGAGTGAGCCCACGGGCAGCTGCCCAGAAAGTCAACCAGTGCAGACCACGTATTGTGTGGTATAGACAGACATTAAACATTTACTCTCTTTACCTGCAGTTGCAGTTTCACCAGCGTCCTGTATTTTATCTGGCTATCCTACGTACCGCTGAGCATTATGGGAGAGTGTGGTGTTGCTAACTCTGCCAGGGCACCACGTGACTACCCAGCTGGGGCGCCCAAAGGACCCTGCAGCCCTGGTACAAGGCAGAGAGCTCCCCAAGGCCTGTGTGTACCCTACCAACAGGGCTTCCCTCTCCCTTCAGCAAAGACACACATCTCTCTCACACTGAAGCAGCATTTTCACGTCACTCATTCACACTAAGACCTCACCCGGGATTTAGAATCACAACCCTTATCAAGCTGCTTCTGTACAACTGCAGGACTGTCTGGGGAGGGGAGGTAGAGGCGGCAACCGGCGTCACCTCCTCGGTCTGTCTCAGGGGACGCCTGCGTCTTCATCCACTCCTGTGACAAGAATGTGAACACCAGGGAGGCTGGAGGGAGCCCTACAGAGGGTGGGGGGGTCTGAAGGCCGCACGGGGAAGGAAGGTATGGTGGGAACCCCAGAACAGACAGCAGCATCTGGGGCAGTTTTTCTTTAGTCTCCCCTTCCCCAGAGGGAATGGAATGCCTGCTCTTCCTGTTCTGGTTCTAATGAGGACAGAATGTTGTATACAGTCATTTCCTCTCATAAGTACTGGTCTGGGCAGGCAACACTTACGTTAAATAACTCCTTAGTTTTTCTTCTGCGCCGCGATCCTACTTTCTTTTTCTTACTTGATGTAATGCATCGTTCTTAAAACAAGATGAAGCACCACCACCCTCTACTCTAGCCCACGTAACCCCAATTTAAGCCCAACGTGAATGGCACATTTATACCACCTGACCTCACCCCGTAAGCAGGGTCTGAGGATGTAATAGTAGTGACAGTGTTGCAAGGTTCATGAATGACCCCCGGATGTCAACTGTATTATGTTCAAACGTGCATTGGCTCAGAGTGGGCCCGTGGGGTTAGCATGCCAACCCCCATGCCCAGCTCGCCCGAGGAGGCAATCAGTGTCTTTCCACCTTGTCTGCTCCTTTCATGGGGGTGTGGGGGGGGGTAGCCAGTCCCCATGTTCACTCTACAGCTTTGGCAAAGCCCCTCTGGAGATACGATACTGGTTCTTATGGTCTCTGGAATGTTCATGGGCTCTTTACAGGCGGCAAGGACTGACAACAGAGCTTACAATATCACACCTGCAACTCATCCTTCATGAGCCGCAGGCCACATTCACACCATCCCCACTCTCCGTCAGGGCTGTTCGTTGGTGGTGCGTTTATTTGAATAAATTTGAGATAATTTCCCGTTTGTTGAAGAGTCGCCAGGGCAGAAATGGCCCAAGTGATGGCTGGAGTCTTTCTCCCCACACGAGGAGGACTGTCCTGGGGAGCCCGCGGACACGCCTGGTCCAAAGGGGAACCGCGAACACTGTGGTCACTGGACATTCCGTCGCCCCGAGTTAGTCTTTCCGACTCACCTCTCTACCTGTAACATCACCAGCGTCCTCCCAGAGAATAAAGCGAGACAAAGCACAACTCACGGTTCCCGGGGTCCCTGATGGCCATCACAGACGCGGGAGACGTGCCCGCACTGTTGCTGGCGGTGACGCGGATTTTGTGCGAGCACCCATCAAGGCTTAGTTCTGTGCCGGTGGCCGGAGCAGGGATGGAGAAGAGCTTTGAGCTGGACGGTCTGCCCAGGAATTCGGTAGCTACATTGTAGAAAAGAACCTCCCCATGGGCCTGCGATTTGGACAGTGGCTGAAAAACATTGATAATCATTTCAAAATGGGCTTCCCGCTGGAAGGAGTTTGCACATTTACTTTTCCATCTTTTCTGTCCCTCAAATGCCTACACACACACACATGGCACCTACCAACAAATTACCACAACTTAATAGAGAAAACAACCCCTAACCCAGCCCTTCACCAGGCTGTCTTCTCTAAAGCTGAGCAGAGAGCAGGCTCTGGAGGGCTGAGCTCCTCCTAACGTGGCCATAGAAGAGGGAGCAAGGCAGGAATCGAGAGAACAGCGGGCTCTCTAGCCGGGACTTAAAAGAGACTGAGTGGGTACTGAGGGGAGAAACCATCCATGCGCCCCAGCAGAGGGCCCAACTCCTGTCCTCCCCCCCTCTAATCTCCCCAGATTCCCGATTGCAGAGAATTCCCTGCTCACCTAGTCCCAAGCCCACTCCCGGGGCCTGTCCCTCAGTCCTACCTTCCAGAATAAAGTGACATTACAAGATCCCAGCGTTGACCTCACGCTTCTCCAGACATCAGGAGCCTTGGAGGGAGCTGAAACGAACCAAGGAAAGGTCCTGGGTCACCATGAGAATGCAGAGCCGCACATCCCAGCTTCCAGTGACGGCGGCTCTCGGAGAGGCTCCTCTCTCACTCTTTGTGACGTTTCTGCCCATTATCCATGGCCACCCTGTTCATGCTTCACTGGGCCCACATAGTAGGTGCTCACAAAAGGTCTGCTGTATGTGAATAGGACGCCACCCTGGAAGCCCTTTATGAACACCAAGCCTCAGCTTCTGGAAGCCATCAAAGAATTTTGGAATCATTTTATCCGTTCAGGCCAATCCTAGGAGCTTATTGAGGTAAATCCCCACACTGGCTGGGCTCTACTGAAGCGGATTTCAATTTGCTAAAGGAGCCGCTGGAGAAGCCAACATTAAATCAAAATCTTACTGAAATACTCGGGCCCAATAGGGGGCCCCAAGTTCAGTGCAAAATCTTAGCTGGCTCATAAGCTGGTGTTTTAAGAAGAGACCACGGTGGCACAGCCAATAGTGCTTCACATATATGTTAACATAATTTCCACCCCAGTGTCATCTGTGATCACACTGAAGTGTGATTATAATGCACACAAGCTCAAACTTTCCAGCATTCACCAAAGTGCTCTCAGAGCTTAAAAAACAACGTATGAATTCACCATCAGTAGGTTCGTCTAATTTCTCATCATCATCAAAAGCTAAGTGTTTTCAGGTTTATTAGACTCTAATCTAAAAGAAACAGTTTACTAAAATCTCTATCCTTTTGCCATTTTCCTTTAGCATTTAAGTTTAATTATAATGTTGGAATAAATTTGCAAAAACCAAGCAAAAAAAGCAGCCTTACTCAAGTAGACATTCTTTAATAAAATACAACTGAGGAATATGCCATATTATTCTCAGGGCTTTCTGCAGCGGGGGGACCCTTGAGGAATCCACACAGCTAGGAAAAATTATCGGGGTCCCGGGGAGTGTGAGGATGGGCAGGCTGGTCAGGAACCCCAGACATGACGAGGAGGCCTGTTGACCGTGACCAGTGACTAACCCTGTGCGTAGATTCTGACGCAGGCAGTGCCATCCCCACCCTCCTCAGTTAGAGTCGCTACTTTAAAATGAGCCTCCTTGCCGAAACCAGTTTGGCTCAGTGGATAGAGCATCGGCCTTCGGACTGAAAGGTCTCAGGTTCGATTCCTGTCAAGGGCATGTACCTGGGTTGCGGGCACATCCCCAGTAGGAGATGTGCAGGAGGCAGCTGATCGATGTTTCTCTCTCATCAATGTTTCTAACTATCTCTCCCCCTTCCTCTCTGTAAAGAATCAATAAAAATATAAAAAATAAATAAAATAAAATAAAATAAAATGAGCCTCCTCAGGTGAAACAGAAAGAGCTGCCTGCCTACAAACACGAACAATAAGATGGACTAAAATAAATACATGCAATCCTTCCTCTGGCCCTAAAATAGCCAGGTCTCAAGGTTGCAGTAACAACAGCAGGAGACAGAACTTGGGGAATCCAGCTCTGGGTGAGGGCGGGCTCTGCGGTCAGCCTGCCTGGCTGCGAGGTGCAGCCACAGCCCAGTCACTGGCCAGGCCAGTTCATTATCCTCTGAGCCTCAGTGTCTCCGCATCTATAAGGTAAGGATAGCAATAGTGCCGACGGCATGTTGTGAGGGTTAAAAGAGAAACGCATTGATAGCACTTTGAGCTGTGTCTGGCACCTACTACATACTCAATAAATGCCAGCCATTATTATTATTATTATTAGAGGCCCTGTGCATGAAATTTGTGCACAGGTCAGCAATCAGGGCCATTCGGGGCCTTCCTTCCCCCAGCTGCCTGCCGGGGCCTTCCTTTGTTCTGCACCGCCCCCTGGTGGTCAGCACATGTCATAGCCAGCGGTCGAACTCGTGGTGAGTCAAACTCCCGAGGGGACAATTTGCCTTTATTATATAGGATTATTATTACTATTACTTCTCATCCATTCATTAACTTTGCAAACTAGGCAAAGTTGCTTCATCAGTAAACTGGGCAATGGTAGTACATTATTATCTTGAAGTAGGGCTGGGCCATTTAGTCTGCTGAGGCCTATTGGAGCTCTAACACATAGTCGTTTGGAGAAAAACTCTCTGATCCAGAATATTGAGGAAACAGCCCCTGAGGGCATGACAGAGGGGGCTCACAGTTTGCTGTTGCTGAACCAATGACTTATCAATCACAATCAAGTTTCCATACATCATTATATTTCCAAAGTTGGCCTAGAGTTATTTGGCATGAGACCAATGCTTTCCTTGGCATGGACGCTATGTCAGCTGGTCCTGAGTTAAAAGTCCTTACTAATTAACACAGCCCCAAGTCCAGCGGGAATCCAGCAATGCCAGGAGCTTAGAAACCACTTTGGCGAAAACAAAGATCAGAGAGAAAATAGAGAATAGAAATAACACCAGTGGCAAATGTTCCAAGTGGATGTCTTCCCACTCATATCTCATTAGCCATTTAATTCAGCTCCTTTATCTTTTTTCTTTTTAAAAAATATATTTTTATTGACTTCAGATAGGAAGGGAGAGGGAGAGATAAAAAAGAGAGATAAACATCAATGATAAGAGAGAATCATGGATCGGCTGCCTCCTACATGGGCCCCACTGGGGATTAAGCCCACAACCTGGGCATGTGCCCTTGACCAGAATTGAACCTGGGACCCTCCAGTCCACAGGCCGACACTCTACCCACTGAGCCAAACCAGCGAGGGCCGGCTTCTTTTTCTTTTTGAAGATAGCACCCAGCCTCTTTTGTAGTATTTCCCCCTTAGTTTTTGGTACAAACAAGAGCTCTCAGAGAAGACAACCACCTCCCATCAGTCAGTCTAGATCCCTGTGTGAAATGCCAGGGATTGGAGCGTACCAGCTTGGAGTGTACTGAAGTTCTGGCCAGCCCATTCACTCCATTTCCAGAAGTGCTTGGCAGCACAGCGCACTCGGGCCGCATACTCTGTGGCGGGGGCCAGACCGCTGAAGAAGTACTGACCATCCACCTGGCTGGAAGCATTGTGCTGCTTGATGAAAAAGAAGATCGGTGAGTGTTCCCCACTACAAAGCCCAATCCCAGCACGGCACAGCCTGAGCTGGGGTAAGACTAGTTCTTCGGGAAGAAAAATCTCTACGGCCCCCTTCTGAAAGTCTACAGTGAATTTCATGGATCTTTTTCAACCCCGAAAACCCACACCATTGGAACCCACAGAGAAATGAGAGTGCAGAGAGATTTTGCTCTTCTGGCCTTCTGATCTGGGCATCAAGGGGCTTCTGAAAATAGAGTAGTAAGCAGTGTCCTTACTTGTATCGCTCTTCCTTCGCCATGGAGTTCAACCTGACACAAAAACGTGGAAAAATTCCCCAGGGAATGGACCTTCCAGGTCATGGTGGCATTTGCGGTGCTTACACTTTCAAATAGCACATTAAAGGGAGTCATTGGGTGAACTGCCAAAAAAAAAAAGAGGGTGGGGGGAGGGTAAGGACACAAAGTAAAAAGAGCTCAAGCACAGATCCAAAAGACTTTGGTAAGTAAGTGGTTCGTTTCCTCCTTTATTTATTCGGTAAGTAGTTTTGTTTATTTTTGAGAAAATGGCAAACAAAACCAGACTTACAGCCAGGATGGAGTAAGCTAACTGCCACCCTTCTCACTCACTGATTACATTAGAAATTCTGAACGAAATACAAAAAGAAACTACCCGAGGACCCCTAAAGTTAAATAAATCGGGCAGATGGAGGAGGGGCGCCTGAACTTGAAGAAGCAGCCCGTGGGGAGGACGTAACAGAACCCAGAGTCTAACCAAAATAGGGAACCAGAATGAGAAGAATTACGGAACTGACATGAAGTAAGGCATCGTCACCATCCTCGTTGTGAGGCTGAGCGGTAAGCTCATGGGTGCTTATTACATAATCAAAACCGACCAGTAACGGGACCGTGGGCCACACATGCATCCACGAAGAGAGCTATAAATGGTAACTTTGGCTTAGGATGTGAATTAGGCAAAGACCTGCTGCACATTCACCGCCCCGTACCTCCACCACCCCCCTCTTGTGTGCCAAACAAAGACATGGCCACGGCAGCTCTAGCCTCACCTCGGTGCGCCAGGTTGAAGAGAAGATTGACACTCCTCTTTCTGAAGTAGTTTTCAGCTATGAGTGTAAAGTTATACATTTGTGAGTCTTGAGCTACTTGCCAAGTACACCAGTTTTTTTGTTCACAGGATTTCGTTTTCCCGGAAAATCTTAAAAACAAAAACACAATTTCAGGGGTTACGCTCTGGACAGTAAGGAAGTGCATCCCAGTCTCCTTGGGGGATGCTCAGTGGCTTTAAACCATGTTCCACATGAGCTCATCCATCCATCATCAACCAACGCCGATGACGAAAATACTGTTTGAGCAAGTTTGATTTCTGTGGTGAAATGTGGGACGGTGAGTCACCGACTCCCCCTCGCAGGCGGGGAAGACCTCTCCTTCATTTCCTTTGGATATTCTTAAAAAGTTGGAAATGAGGTAGACGCAGCTGGAACTCTAATTTAAAAAGATGGAAGTATCTTCATGTCAAGATGAACCAACCATTCATGGTCTGTCTTGTCATTTTGATGCTACACTTTCCTTTGATGAAACTCGGGTTGGACGTCCTTAGCGACCAGCTAAGAGCTCCTAGGACTGTCAGGGCGGTTTTAAAATATCTGTTCAAATTTTCGCAACATCTAAACGTGGCCTTTGTTATGCTGTCACCAGGACTTAAACGAGGATGTATCTGTCAAGAATGTAACGAGCTCACTTACGATTCAAATAAAGCGTAGCGTTGGGAGCGGTATTTCGGCAGGTCAGTGTCGCTCCTGGGATCCCAAGTGCAGTTCAAAGTCCTGAAGTCCCGAGTCTCACAAGAAAAGCCCTTGGGCTCCTCAAGTACTTCTGTCCACCGGAAGGAAAGACAGACAAAAGGCCTCGTGAAATCAAAGGCAAACACAGTGCACGGCTCTGCTTGGGGTCTGACAGCGAAAGGGTCCCCTGAATGGATGTGTCCCATGTGCACACTTGTGGGGCCCCCCCCACCCCGACCCCGTGCTTTTCCGTGCATCATGGGCGCGAGTGGCTGGAGTGCTGCTTGCTCAGCCCCGGGTGTGTTTGCTGGATGTTGTACACCCAGTGCCTGCTGGTAGGTGCTCTGAGTGTTGCTCAGCAACAGAGCGAGCCAGTGAAAGAATGAAAGAACCAAGTCAGAGTTGCCTGGGGCTGCATTTCCGAAGCTGTGGCTGACAGAGAGCCTGGGGGTTACGCGTGGGCTGCCAGGAAGTCCGTCAGATTTGGGGAACCTGCTACCATCAGCAGCGGGGAGCTGGGAGCGCCAGAATGGTGCCAACCGAAGAGGCCAGGTCAAGGAGCACAAACCAAGTGCCCGGGAGCCTGGGAAGGCCCTTCGTCAGGGAAGCAGCGAGGGCACAGTCGCAGATCTTGCCCTGTGCAGGGAAGGGCCATCTCGAGACAGAACAGAGGAGCCCCGGGACAGGACGGGTGCACACAGAGCTACAGAAAACCCCAGTGCTCCCTCCCCACTGCAGCCGCCCACGGGGGTGATGGAAGTGATGACCTCGTGTGCTGAGTCCCTACTGTGTGCAGCTAGCAGCGCGGGGCCAGCCCCGTCCACCTCCACTAATCCTCACAACAGCGGTCATCGTCCCCCTTCCCCAGGGGCAGACACCAGCTCAGAGAGACTAAGAAATATGTCCAGCCCAGGAGAGAGTCAGCCCAGGTGCCCAGACCCCAACCCCAGCTGCCCCTCGGGGCGAAGGCAACGTGGGACATTTCCAGGTCATGACCTGAGCTTTCTCCCCTTAATACTCCTGGTTTCTAGGCATCAAATTGCCAGCAAGGACCAGGCATCGACAGGAAATCCTGCTGGGATTGCTCCAGGGTTTCCTTCCCTGAGTCCCTCCTGGAAGACTTGGGAGGTCAGAGGAAACGACCATGAGTGGAAATGTGAACTGTGACCTGGTGAAGGGGGCCCCTAGGTTCCTTAGGAAGCGGGAAGAGGGCAGGGAGAGGCTCATGCTTACTAGAGACAAAGAGAACCGTGCCCGGTTCGGCGCCGGCTATGATGTCTGGGTCGTTCTCACAGTAGAAGTTCGATCCCCAGGTGCTAATGAAGGAAACATTCGTCAAGGTGAACACAGACACGTGTGTGTCCAGCTGCTCTCTGGGGATCCGTTGGCCATGCAAGAGACAGGATACGTTACTCTGACTGTGCCTAGAAACGTAACAGACGGTGACATTGGATCCCTCCTCCACCAGCTTATCTATAGGGAAAACAAGCGGCGGGCCTTGTCCAAGCAAACTCTGAGCTGCAAGAGAGGAGAAGACATCTCGGTGAGAAAGAGACTCAGAATCCAAACAGCCCCTCCCATCTCACTCTCCACAGGTAACTTCAGCTGCTTCCCTTCTGGAGAAAATAGGGGCCTCGCTCTCCACAGCAAACCCATGAACATGGGTGCACAAAACACAGTCCTGTGTGCTAGCTCCCAGTGTCACGCCAACACGCGGCTGTTGTCCAGACCCCTTCATGTGGCCTCTGAGGACGGCTGGGTCATTGCTAGTGGGGGGTGACCATGGCCTGCTCTGTGGACCCCAGCCACGTGGGAGGCCCTGTTTTGAGTGATATGTCCATTATCTCAGGTCATCTTCCCCCTTCACAACCATAGGTCAGGCAGGACTGAGCCCAAGTTCACTGAGTGGCAAAGCCACAGTCACACACGCTAGGTCTGGCCAGCTCCACAGCCATGTCCTGCACTATCTCTAACGTGTACTGTCCCTCCTGCCTCCTCACAAATGCCAGCACTCAGCCATCTCCTTGTGCATCAGCCTCTCCCTATGTTGGGCCCACCTGCATGTAAGATCCTTGTCTCTCCCATTTTAGGCAGCAGCATCGTGCTCCCCAGGCATGCCTCGGCCCCATCTCCACCTGCCCCTCACAGCTGGCCTCCCTGGAGAGCTGCTTGCGCTTACCACTGCTCAGATTCCTTTAGTCCCCACTCCCAAGCCCACCACAGTCCTGCTGCTGGCCTGCGAGGCACCCCAGTTGCCATCGTTCATGCCACCCATGCAGAGTGCCTGCGTGGGGTGTTCTTTAAGGTCCTCAGGTGATTCTAACATGTGACCATAGTTGGGAACCAGTGCATTGGGGGTTAGGAATAATCAGGTTTCCCCTTTATTCTTGAATTAGTTTGGAGATGATAGTTTGGAGAAATGTAGTATATTTTTTATCAAAATAGATATGTTGTTTATGAAGTTCATTCTCATTACTGTGCTGTTAACCGTTGTTTCGTCTATGAGCGTATCCCTCCAGCAGTAGGATGCAATGGTTTCTGGGCCTTGGTGGTCTGGGTTGGAATTATGGCTACACCCCTTTATGGATTGATGATCTTGCCTGGGGTTTTTTTTAACCTATTTGTGACTCAGTCTCCTCATCTGTGAAGCAGGCAGATGTGCAGATGTGAGGACTCAGTATGTATAGTGCTTAAAACAGTGACAAGAATGTAGACTTAATTCTATTATTTAGTATTAAACTAATCCCTAGGCTACTCATGGGTTAATGTATTATCCATTTGAGATCATAAACTGGAATAAGCACTTAATGAAGAATGGTTCTATTGGTTGGAATTCCAGGTAACTTGGCAGGATATATAGTTGAGAGAACCAAATGATATTGCATAGCTGAACCATAAGAAATTTGTTAACCGCTGTTTCATCTATGAGCGTATCCCTCCAGCAGTAAGATGCAATGGTTTTTGGGTCTTGATGGTCTGGGTTGGAATTATGGCTACACCCCTCTATGGATTGTTGACCTTGCCTGGGTTTTTTTTTTAACCTATTTGTGACTCAGTCTCCTCATCTGTGAAGCAGGAAGATGTGAGGACTCAGTATGTATAGTGCTTAAAACAGTGACAAGAATGTAGACTTAATTCTATTATTTAGTATTAAACTAATCCCTAGGCTACTCATGGGTTAATGTATTATCCATTTGAGATCATAAACTGGAATAAGCACTTAATGAAGAATGGTTCTATTGGTTGGAATTCCAGGTAACTTGGCAGGATATATAGTTGAGAGAACCAAATGATATTGCATAGCTGAACCATAAGAAATGGTGGCATACCCACTGTAAATTTTAATTATAACAAAATTAAATTATCAAAATTAAGTGATACTTAAAGTGTTTTTATCTATAGTCTCATTACTCAAAGAATTGCTTTCATTTTTCCATATGTCCCTCCCTTCTCTCCACATTAGGGATACTGGCAAACTAACTGAGGGGTCAACGCCAGCCCACCATCTGTTTTTGTAAATAAAGTTTTATTGGAAAACAATCACTGTCAGTCATTTCCATGTTGCCTGTGACTGCTCTAAGGACACAGTGGCAGAGCTTCACACACACTGTGTGTGTCATTTTAATACAAACATGTACAACTCGTGTCCTGCTTGGCTCCCTTA
>NW_006289398.1:397996-410548 GCF_000327345.1 Myotis davidii
ACACATTTGGATGAAATAAAAATGGTCTGGATTTGCATAATTATCTCAATGAATAGATTCAGAGGCCAAATCTCAGACATCTCTCTCCTGGGGCCTAGTTTCCCACCCACGCTTGTTCATTCCAATGGGAAATAAGCTTGTTAGTTCCAATGGGAGCCAAAGGAAACGACTGGTGTCCTGCGAGTACCACAAAGAGGACTATTGATCCCCAAATATTATTACATTAAACCCTTTCACTCTTTCATAACCTTGCTTCTTTCTTTTTTCTTAAACATTTATTTTTATTTCAGAGAGGAAAGGAGAGAGAGAGAGAAACATCAATGATGAGAGAGAATCATTCATCCGCTGCCTCCTGCATGCCCCCTATTAGAGATCGAGCCCACAACCCAGGTATGTGCCCTTGGCCGGAATCGAACCTGGGACCTTTCAGTCCGCAGGCCGATGCTCTATCCACTGAGCCAAACCAGCTAGGGCATCACCTTGCTTCTTACCATCCACTTTCACCCATGAGCTCCAGCTGCTCCAGACCCTCTGGTGGGGGGCCCAGGCGTCATCCTCCTTCCCCCATATCCTTACAAAGTGTGTCGCACATTCCAGAGGCAGCTCAGATTCCCATGTCCAGTGCAGGGTCTGGTTCTGCTGCACAGTGGTGCTATAGTTCTCCTGGAAGTCAAGAGAAACCGTTGGGAACACAGACATGCTGTCCCTGCAACTCCATAGCATGAGCCAGGACGGGCCATCCTTCCCAGCCGGCTCCCCGTGCTCCGACGACGACTCAGCGAGGAACCAGCCAGAGCCTCTTGCTTCTCAAAGACTTGGCTCCCACCACCCTGGGGCTCCAATTCCAGGGAGTCCGAGTGGAGCAAGTGAAAGGAAATGGAAGCAACTCATTCTCAGGGGAAGAAACCAGAGATGAAGGTGTTCACAGTGCTGGTCACACAGGACCTGCTAAGAAAAGTCTTGCCAGCTGGTAGAGAATTACTTGAGTCCTGCTTTTAAAAGTAAGCAAGATTGATGGGTAAGGTGTTATGTTCATTTTTAGCCAGGGCCTGATCAGGTCAGACAAGTCCCGGTAGAGAAAGCCATTCTCATGGTGCCGGGAGTTCAAAGGTCTCCCAGAGGTCAACAGATGTCTCCCTTAGTTTTTTTGTCTCTTCTCTTCACAGAGAT
Source organism: Myotis davidii (assembly GCF_000327345.1). Classification (NCBI taxonomy): domain Eukaryota; kingdom Metazoa; phylum Chordata; class Mammalia; order Chiroptera; family Vespertilionidae; genus Myotis; species Myotis davidii. The sequence continues at coordinate 399,167 of NW_006289398.1, forward strand.
GGTGGCCACAGGGACCATATCCCCTCCCTCAAGCTCCATCTATCAGAATCTTAGTTCCCAGAGATGTCAACCACCCAGGACTGGCTCATACCGTTCCCTGGGAAGCTCATCCACGCAGAACTGCAGTTTGGTCATCCTGTACAGCTTTAGTCTTCAGCTTCCTAAGACACTGGGACTTTATTCTCTAACTAGAGGCCCAGTGCATGAAAATTCATGCACTGGAGGGGTGTTCCTCAGCCTAGCCTGCCCTCTCTCACAGTCCAGGAGCCCTCAGGGGCAGGAGGTGACCTGGCGATCAGGGGAAGGCAATGCCCCATCACACTTCTGTTGCTGCCACTGCCGGCAGCACAAGCCTGGGCCAGCCCTGGTTACCTGAGCCTCAGGCAACCCTGGGCAGCTGGGGGGCTGAGGGTACTGGGGGTCTCCGAAGGCAGGCACACAGAGCGGCACCCTCCATCTTTGAGGGCATGGCAGTCAACTAGCATATTCCCTCCTTATTGGCTGTGAACTCCACCATATTTTAGGGCAGGGCAGTCAATTAGCATATTGGCACCCTCCATCTTTGAGGGCATAGCAGTCAACTAGCATATTCCCTCCGTATTGTCTATGAACTCCGCCATATTTTAGGGCAGGGCAGTCAATTAGCATATTCTCTCCTTATTGACTGTGGGTGCTGCCATTCCCTCCTGCATCTCTCTCATATTTGGCCACTCTCTTGGGAAGATGTGCTGATGTTGGGGTTTCCATAGCTCCTCTACATCTCACCCGTCATTCTAGGGCACCAACAATCTACTCTGACCCCCCTCTCCCTGCAGGAATCTTCTCTGGATACCGTGGCCCACCCCCATTCTGCAATAACTCACTGTTTTCCCACCTCCGTGTGGGCTCAGCGCCCCCACGCTCCCTCTGCCCTGGAAGCAGCCCCCCTCTCCTTCAGGAAGCCTTCCATGCTCTTTCCACTGGCTCCCTCCCCGCCTGCTCTCCTGAAGCCGCCCAGCACACTGTGCACAGCTGCCGGCATTCCACCTGTGGCTGTGCTCCTGACTCATGGCCCCAAGAGAGAGAGACCGTTAGGCAATCTTCACACACCACAGCTCCAGGCACCCATGCAGTGGGCTCTCCAGACACCTGCATTCTGGCCCCACAGCTGGGAGAGGGAGGCAACAAACCACTGGCGCCCCCTGGGGAAACTGAGTCTGCATCCAGGGCGCTAAGGGCCAATGGCAACCCCCACAGTGAGGGGGTGGGCAATGCGCATGCACGTTGCACAGCCTGGAGTTGGTAAATGCCAAGGTCTTCTCTCCCCAGGAGTCCCTCCCTTCCTGGATGCTACCTTTGCACACCTCAGTCACCTGGGCGCACCTCACCGCGCCCCTGATCGATGCAAAACTCCGATGTGTACATCGTTTATATTTTATTCAGTGTGTGGCATCCCTTCATTTCTAGATTATAAAACATATGTTGTTAAGTACCAGTTTAGTGGACCTGGCCATTAATCACTATTTAATCTGAGAAGTTCAAGTACATTTTGCTTCAATATTGTTCAATGTACAAAGAAGAGGAACTGTACCCATCATGGTGACCTTTCTATAATATCAACAAGCCACAAACTGTCCCTCCTGCATCTCTCTCATATTTGGCCACTCTGCCTCCACTGCCCTCCACCCCCATGCGCCTCTCCTCTGGACCGACCCCACAGCCTGCTGCTGGTCACACGTGGCCTCCTCCTGTTCCCCTACCTGCTCTCCACAGCACACGTAGAGGAGGCTATTTAAAAACTTACAATCAGATCCTGCCACTCCCATCTTTTCACTGACCTCGGGATAAAGACATTTTTTGGCTCAAACAGCCCTTCTTCCCAGTTGCTGGAAGTCAGGCCGCACCCTAGCCTCACAGCACTGGTCAGTGACCCTCCCTCGGGCAGGACACCCTTGTCATGAGCATGTCGGACCCTCGCCTTGAACAGTGCCCGGACCTGGGCCCATGGTCTAAGGCAGTGGTTCTCAACCTTCTGGCCCTTTAAATATAGTTCCACATGTTGTGACCCAACCATAAAATTATTTTCGTTGCTACTTCATAACTGCAGCGGCTTGGCTTCTCCCCAACACCATGTGTGGGCAGTGTCTAACCACACTGTGCTTTGTGGTGTTTACAGCCTTGGAAAGAGGAGAGAAAACTTTCCTTGAATGCATCAATCCTGTGATTTTTTTTAACGTGATGAATTGTGTTTGGGCTGTTTTCATGAACTGGTTAGTATGAGGTGGGAGGGTGGGAAGATGTGCTGATGTTGGGAGGTGAACAGCTCTCCGTAGACATGGCTGGTGTTATAATCAGAACACTGAACAGCTCTCACTGGGGGTAGAGTTATATACCTGCTGTCCATTCTACGTCGACAGAGTCAGAACTGTATTCCACTCAGACCTCAGATGCAGGCGTGAATGAGGGAAGTCACTGGAGGCTTTACAATGAGTGGCCTTCCTGCTTTCCTGAAGGAGCTAGCCATCGGGACTCCGGGACCCCGGCCTCCACGGCCCGAGAGGAGTGGCCCTGCACTGGGTAAAGGGAGGTCCCAGTAACGACACGACCCGTGTCTGCCGTCTCTCCAGGCAGCCCCTCCACGCCCCTCCAACAAGAAAACATGCCGCCCTCCTCCATCCCAGGACAATGCGTGAACGGATGCGCCGGCAGATTAAGGTGCCCATGACCATCCATGACCATTGAAAGAAACCAGCCAAGTGCCCGCTGCACTAGACGAGGAAGCATCAGGCAGAACGGACACGGCCATGAGAGGAATCAAGACGAGCGAAAAATCCAACCAAGTAATTCAAAAGCAGAAGTGTGGCATCAGGGTTTTCTTGACTTAATTTGTTACAGGAAAAGCCACCAGTGATGTGACCAAGGCCACCATGATGAAGTGCTTTCCGGCCAGAACACGAAGGTGCCGGACTCATTCTTCCTTGCTGTCAGCACAGTGCAAGCAAAGACTGACTGGAAGCCACACTGGCAAGAAAATGTTGCCAAAATTACATCTTGTTGACAAAGTCTCTGGTGGAACGGGAAGAAAGAAGGAAGAGGACTAAGCTGGTTGATCTTCACAGACGGGGAGTCAGTACTCACTGGGACCGACCCAACAGCCTTCTGAGGGGCCCCGCAGGACCGAAGAAATGAGCTGTTCATGTGTCCCATCCAACCTGCCCAACCAAACTGTCAAATTACTTTGTCCCCGATCCTCTTCACTAAAAACACAGAAATGCGACTGTTTAGGAACGCTGTTTTACGTTGCTAACGTGTTTCCATACTGGGATCTTCTGTATGTTATAAAAGAAAATTGGTGGCACCAGAAAAGGATTTTTAAAATATAGAGTCAAAACAAAACAAAACTTACCACCCAGATGACATTGGATTTGTTAATTCTACTGATCTCAATCTGAAAAGCCATTTTCAATTCCGGATGAGTCAGGTTGTGGACACTCCATTTTAGATGCAAACGCTGCTGTGCGGAACTGATGGACACATTCAGCGATAAAGGTTCGGACGAGACTGAAAGACCAAAGCGAGACATGAAATGACAATGGGAGTAGGACTGGATAGCCACAGGTCAGTATTGTTCAATGTCATCAGTGTTTCGCTTTGAAAGGCACAGCTCACGTGAGCATCCTAAAGTCAGACACCTTGAAAAGCTGGGAGTTTAGAAATCACTTGAAGATGAAGAAATTAAGACTTACATGAATGAAACGATTTGCTCAATGATACACAGCAAGTTAATATATTGATAAATAGTGAAACAAATAATACAAACAATAAATAATTAAGTTGCACAGATTTATCCAACAATGAAACAATAAAGGACACTTCTTTGGACACTATAACTGGCTTGGAAATTTACAGCAAGGCTGAACAACAGGACTTGTTGCTATCAATTTCATATTTCTGGAAGTCGAAAATGAAAGCTTATTTTGAAAGTCAGTATTTTGTTGTTCATTATATAGCTACAAAGTGGGAAACAGCCCATCTCAATGCACAGAACTTAAAACACCTCTGGCAAGAATTCACTGAACTTTCTGGATGAGAGCAGCACCCGGAACATATGAGGCATTTGGTGTGAAATAAAATAATCGTGACAAGGTTCCTTGCTCGAGGAACGAACCTATTGGAGAGACACAACTGACTCTTGAAATAATGAGAGATTTTCAAGGTGTCTGACTTTAGGATGCTCATGTGAGCTATACCCTTCAAAGCAAGTGTAGGGGGGTTAGTGGTGTAACAGAATCTGTGAAAGAAGAGATTCAAACATGAATCATACCTGCAGAGGCCAGTGGGCTCAGGAAGCAGCCCAGCTCAGGATAGGCCCCGAGGGAGGGAGTTACATCATCTTCTAAGCATACATTCTTCTAACTAAAAGGAGACTCGGCAAGATGAAAGAGCTGGTCCCTTATGGAACTCGGGCGAGGGGCCGGGGGGTGGGTCATGTTTTTAATCCTTGTGGAGCCAATGGCACCAGAGAAAGCGGGGTGCATGCAAAATCCCCCATCTTTCCGAGCTCTTATTTCATTTTGCCTGTTTGTTGTTGTTGGTCTCACTCTAGATTCAAATTCCCTGAAGGACAGAGGTTGATGCTTATGCGTCTTTGGATGGACTCTTGTCCCCAGCACTTGGCACAGTGTCTTACCCATAGCGCACGTTGATCTCAAATGACAGAGATCCAGGATCTCCGCGAGGTCTCAAGTGCCTGACAAGCCATTCCTCACTAACACCTCCATGTGTCCTGCCTGGTGTTCTCTGCTCTCCGTGGCTGCTTCGCGAGGCCCTTGTTTGAGCACTGATCGCAGGGCACTGTACAAGTCTGTTGTGTGTTTGTCTCCCCATAGACTGCGAGCTAAACAGGGGTGAGACCAAGGCTTACTCAGCTCAGTGAAACCCAGACCAATACCACACCTGTCCCAGCACAGGCATCAGTGACTGTCTGCTGAATGAACCAGTTAACTACTGGTATCAACTTTATTTCTGGAAACTCTAGCAAACTACTGGATGCTGTGTCAGACGGAAGGGGAAGTCCTAGACTGGCATATGCATCAGCAAGTGTTGAGTGACTCAAATACTGGAGAGACATCAGTCAGTGAAAATAATTTGGTCAAAGGTCATCTAGGACTTCCTTGGGAAATAGTGGGGAAGGCCAAGGTCAAGTCAGAGAGCTAAAGGGATTTAGAGATTAAGTCCAATCCCATTGTTTTTCAGATGAGGAAATTGAGGTTAAAAAAAAAAAGGAAGTGACTTTCCCAAAACCGCACAACTTGACCAGAACCCAAGGCCCTTGGCCCTCGGCCCAGCGCTCTTTCCCCAGCGCTGTCCTGGAGTATTGCCAGAAAGGCAGGCTTGGGAATCAGACTGACTGGTTCAGTCACAGCCCCTCCTCCCACCTTCCCATCCAGTTTCTCTGTCTGGCCCCGACACCACTTAAGGAAATAAACCATGGTCCATTCACAAGATGGGACTCGATGCAGCCATTTAATATAATGTTATTTCTAGAAGAACATTTAACCTCAAAGGTAACAACTCTCACTGTGTGTTGTATTAATCATCTTAATAAGGATATACTATATTAAAGTACATATACTCGTAAGTATACAGGGGTGGGCAAAAGTAGCCTACATCTATGAGTACATAAAACAGAGTTTATTTTTCTATTATTTATTCTTGTATTATATACTTTTCCATACAAAGAACTATAAGCCTACTTTTGCCCACTGCTGTATAGAGTATATTTCCCCAGTATACATACTTATGCTATATACTCTATACTCTATGTACTTTAATAAGTATATATTTAACATAAGTACATGTACTCTAATATATACATATATACACACACACTCAAATACATACATATATATGTATATGCATATATAAACACACACACACACACACACACACACACACATGTAAGTATAAATATCCCCAGTACAGACAGCATAATTTCACTTCTGTAAAGAAGTCTGCACATTTACATCTTTATCTCTGTCTGTGTGCACATACACACAAGAGACTGGAAGAAAAGCCAGCCAGAGGCTACCATCCTGGTCTCTGGTGATGCAGAAGTGAGCCCAGGGCTAACGCAGGGAGCCCTGGTCCTGCTCCCTGGCCAGGAGTAGCTTCTTCATCTGAAATGGAGGCTCACACCTGAGCTGGTGGGTGGTCCCGTGGGAGGACACTAACATGAGTGGGGAGCCTTAGTAAGTACTTGGTTGGATGCAGCAGAAATGGAGGAAGAAATCCAAGTAGTGTAGGCGGGGACGAACACAGGATTACTTAGCAATGCAGGCATGCCCGGCTGAGAAAGCTGCAGGCAGAAACAAGGCTGGCGGGAGAGAAACAGGCAGGCGCATGTCTGGTCTAAACAACAGGAGCTGAGGGGGACAGAGAGCAGAGGTCTTGTGAGGAGAAGGCACACAGCAAATAGCCCTCGGGGCAGATAATGAGAATTCCCTGGGGAAGTGTGGTGCCGAAGGCTCGGCTACGTGCCTGGGGTCCTCTGAGGTGGGATCCTGCGGCCAGCTGGGTCACCCTGAGATATTCCTGAGGTGGGGGATGGGTAGACATACTACAGATAAGAAATCCTATTTCCTACCGTTCAGCTCCAGATTAGGGAAGACACCAACAGTCAAACGATGATTTTTAACAAGCCATGAAAGTGGCATTTTCCCATGTGCCCTGAAAGAACTCAAGCCAGACCTAAAGAATCTCAGATAGAAAACTGAACTCTTATCAGAACAAAATCTCCTTTTCTAAAAATTTCCAAATATCTTTCCATGGAGATTTAGGGAAAACTGCAAAATTCTATGGATGTTCCTCGCAAATGTCTTCTTCATGAATCCACGGACAGGAGCTGTCTGGGTAGTTACAGAGAGCATGTGCCTTCCTCTATCTTAGGAGGGAGTGCAGAGAAAAGTAAAACACGAACAGAACAGTTAGAGCTTTGTAAAATACAGGAGAAAGCAACACACACTTATAAGCAAATGGAAACGCTCTCAGCTCTAAGAACCCACCTTCAAACTGCTTCAAAAAGGACCCATAAACATTTTAGAAGAATTGAATTCTTACTGACTTGGTTTATAAAGTTAATGTATTTCAAAATACCCTCCCTGGGGAAGCAGCTAAGTGATAAATGCTTTTCTTAAATCCACACAGAGCATTTCAGCACGAGCAGGGCTGTCTTGCAGCTCACAGCTTCTCAGTGAACGTGGCTGAGGGACACACAGCGTGTTTCGACTTAGTGACCAGCCCTGGGCAGTTCCCCCGCCTCTCCTCAGCAAGGTGCAGAAAGAGCTCCCTGGTGATGGCCATTTTCAACGCATCAACCATGAAGTTCTGCAGGGTTAGGTCTACTCGCAAACGCCCCCATGGCCAGGAGGTCAGGGTCAACGGTGACTTATTAAGTCATCAAGATCAGGAAGGTCGTGACTAAGGTACCTGTTGTTACTCACCAATTCCATGTAGTTTCCAAAGAAAAAAGAATTGTGCAACTTTTCTCCAAGGCAGCCAATTACCTCCTTTTTTCTCTATGTGATTGTTCTCTCGACTGTGTTTTCCACTTACCTTCGCTCTGGTGAGCACTCAAAGGCAGCAATGCCAAGAGGAATGATGTCTGAAAGACTGCCATGGGCGCCATAGGTTCTGGTTTCCTGAAAAAAATAAATAAATAAATAAACCACAAGGAAAGGAAAGTTTATGTAATTTTGGCTCGGGCGAGTTCCTGTGAGCCAACTGTGGTAGAGGATGGCATTAAAGTTGCCATTCTTCTCCCCTCCCTGTATCCACGCCCATTGTCACGTGACTCTGGATTCCCACTCAGTAAGAAGGGCACATGTCCCCACTCACGTGACTTGCTTTGGCCAGAATGAGGCCGGAGTGATGGTGTGCGTTTGGAGCCTAGGCCTAAAGAGACCTATGTATTTCTGCTTGCTCTTTTCCATTTCCACCTTTGGCACGAAAAGAACATTTCGGGGCTACCCCACTGGAGCCACGAGGAGAATGAGCAACCAGGAAGCAGAGCTGAGTCACCCCAGCTGGGCCAGTCCAGCCCAGCTCAGCCAGAGGCCGCCACACCCAGCCACCACCAGCTGATCCCAGACCGGAGAGCAACGCTGTCTGTCACTCAGGCTCCGTGGCAGGAGCTAACTTATCCACCAATTTCTTCAAAGCAAGCCAAGGGTTGGTAAAGAAGGGCAAAGAAGCCCTAGCCAGTTTGGCACAGTAGGTAGAGTGTCGGCCTGCAGACTGCAGGGTCCCGGATTTGATTCCAGTCAAGGGCGCATGCCTGGGTTGTGGGCTCGATCCCCAGTAGGGGGTGTGCAGGAGGCAGACGATCAATGATTCTCTCTCATCAGTGATGTTTCTAACTCTCTCTCCCTCTCCCTTCCTCTCTGAAATCAATAAAAATCTATTTTTTTACAAGAAGAAGGGCAAAGCAAGGAAACAGAAGTTAAATATAAAAGACCGACGGATTAGAAAGAGAACAAAGGCCAGTCTCAACAGGGCTGAATGTGAATTACTTGTCAGGAACTCATCGTCCCTCTTCCCGTCCCCTCAGTAAAGTCACACCTGGGAAGAGTGAACACATTCCACCTACGGGGACTGCGCTTCTCTGTTCAAAACGAGTTCCCGTTCTCCTCGCCTTCGGAGAGGGTTTCAACCACCAGCCACAGAGCATCCTGATTCACCAGGGCCTCTGACCACGGGGCAGTCGGGGGCAGGAGAACGGGCCTGGATGACCCCGAGGGGCCAACGCGCTCTTAATCCAACCAGCAGTGTGTTAGGGGGAGCACCGGCTTTTCTACCTCAAATGTGACTCATCGCAGAGAGAGGCATTGGGACAGTGCAAGGTCAGAATTTGCCTCTGTCTGGCCACCTGGCTTTCGGCCAGCCCTGGAGAGTCAATGAACCAGACTGTCAATTCTCACTACCCACACTCTAGTTATTTTTTTAAATATATTTTATTGATTTCAGAGAGGAAGGGAGAGGGAGGGATAGAAACATCCATGATGAGAGAGAATCACTGATCAGCTGCCTCCTGCACACCCCCTACTGGGGACGGAGCCCACAACTCAGACATGTGCCCTGACCAGGAATCGAACCGTGACCCTCAGGTTCATAGGTCGACGACGCTCAACCACTGAGTGACACTGGCCGGGCTCAAGTTATTTTTTAATAGTATTTACAGGTAAATGGGATTGACAGTGGAGACAGGAAGAGGGTAAACCCAACATTAAATGACTCTACTGCAGTCAAACCTGCCTACAGGTGAGCTGAGCCCAATTGCAACGGCAGCGGAAGTCTGCGGACGACAACCTTTGCTCACATTCTTTGAAGCATGGCTCTCTGCTACTTGCACTTGGCCAACAGGTCATCCACACCTCTCTAAAGTCTGCACTTTCAACTTCAAATAGGTTCCTATTGCAACTGGATATAAGGTCAGGGAGGCGAGGACTCATGTCAGAGAAACAGTTTCTGCTGAGAAACAAAGGGAAGCCCAGGAAAATGCCAAGGAGAAGTGTGTGGCGTCACCCAGGGCACAGGCGCCCCCACCACCCCTGCAAGGAAGTCTCATCTGTGATTCCAGGCAGAGAATTCAGGAGGTGACAGGCACACAGCCCCATGTCCTCCGCATGAAAGGCCTGTTTAACATGTTTACAAAAAGGTGGCGTCTAGCAGAGCCGATATTTTACATGTTGCAAAATTAAGTCACAGGGGTAGAGAAATGGAAAACCCAAAGTTAGAAGCCGCCTCCCCATTAGGGGTAAGCAGAAATTAAAGAATAAAAACTGTCATATAGCACAAGTGAAGTACGTAAGTACTGAGGAAGGACGCATTGCCATGGCCTGGGTGTGACGGCAAAACGCAGGAACCACCGGGACCGTGTTGCCTGAAGGCCTGCCTCTCCCGCCGGCTCACACGCAGCAGGTTGGGCCTGGGGGCAGCTCAGCGGCAGCTCAAGCTTTGCTGTGTTTATTTCTATCCGTGTGACGTGCACAGTTTTACGCATGCTGGGCAGGTGGCAACCGTGACCTGCAGCCACTGCCCGCACACCAGCCACGTGGCTGTTTCTTCCCTGGTGTCACCGCACGGCCACCACCTCCGCATCTCTTACAGAAGGACCACACACTCCGGCTTTTGTCAGAAAACCTCCTGGTAAAACCGACAAAGTTCACCGAAACGTGCAGAATGAGCCTCAGCAGCTGGAACACTCCAGCGATGCTCGTGGAACCCCCTTTGGGAAATGCCCTGTGAATGGTTTTCCCAGCAGCACAGAGGCTCACGCTGTGGGACAAGCACAGCCCTCCCGGGCTCAGAGCGGGCTGCTTACAAGTCCCAGGTGACTGACTGCACAACCCACGCGGCCCCCTCCACGCCTCGTGCATAAATCCTCCCAAGTTCTCAGTTCAGAGGGTCCAGCTGTTTGCTGATGGGCCCCTGACCAATAGGGAAAAGCCTAGAAGTGAGGGAGCGACCTGTGCAAAGTTCCTGGGGCAGGCGAGGGCTTGGCAGTGTGGAGGGCGGAGGAGCCAGGCCTGGGAGTGAGCAAGGAGGGGAGGGGCAGTGGGGGAAGCTGGGGCCCGCAGAGAGGAGAGAAACCAGAGAAACATTTCTGACACTGAGGCTTCCACTCTGGGAAAGAGGGCACCATGCGGCACCTCATGCTCCACCTCACAGGGGCAGGGAGGCCGGGAGAGAGAAGGGACTGCGGGCTGAGGGCAGAGGCAGGGAGGGCAGGGAGGGGGCGCAGCAGCAGTCCGGGAAAACACGCTGGCTGAGACCAGGGTGATGGAGTGGTGGGAATCCCAAAGGGATGGCAAGACAGAGCTGGCAGGGCGTGGTGGTGACCACGTGAGCCAGCATTCGCCGAGCCCCTGGGAGAATGGAATGACAGGAATGGAGAAGCAGAAGAAGAGACTCAGTGGGCTGTGTCAGGGGCTCCACTGTGACATGGAGATGGAGATAGACATCAAGGAGTGAGCTGGTACACGCTAGGAGTTCCTGGGAGGGGTCCTGGCCGGGGTATAAATGCAGGTGCCCTCAGGGCATACATAGAGCCAACAGAGGGAGTGCAGACAGAAAAGAGAGGACCCAGCACAGAGTCCAGGGACATCCCACACCCTATTCTACACCCCCTCATGCAGATCAAAACCAAAATCCAGAATTAGGCCTGGCTTTCCTGCATCGCCTCAAGGGCACGGGCTGTGTGTTGGGATGGGCTAGCCAGCTCCTTCAGCAGCAGGTACAGCCTCCTGCATCAAGTACACTCTCCTGGGTCAGGTACAGCCTCCTGTGTCAGGTACACCCTCCTGCATCAGGTACAGCCTCCTGCGTCAGGTACAGCCTCGGTCA
>NW_006289398.1:410625-418043 GCF_000327345.1 Myotis davidii
CAGCCTCCTGTCAGGTACAGCCTCGGTCAGATACACCCTCCTGGGTCAGATACACCCTCCTGCACCAGGTACACCCTCCTGCGCCAGGTACACCCTCTTGCGTCAGGTACAGCCTCCTGCGTCAGGTACAGCCTCCTGTGTCAGGTACACCCAGTGGGGCTGATTTTCCCTCTGAAACTCTGCCTTTGACATGGAAAAGCCACCCAGGCTTTCTCTCCCCACAGCTCTCAGTGAGGAGTGTGCACTTCCTATTTCCAATAAGAAGTCGGGGAAGCATGAAGTAGCAGAATTCAGAAAGGAAAAATGCTTTCCTGCCTCACCCACACTCCTTGGTCCTTCCCCAAACCCAGTCTTTGTTTCTCTCTATTTTTCAGTCTAGCTGTCATTCCCAGCTAGACGATGAGCAGCTGGAGTTTATCTCCCGCTGTCCGTCACAGTCCCACAACACATTCGCTGCCCAGAAATAGTTGATAAAAGAATAAAAACATGTACAATTGTCTCACATTCTCTCCTTACTTCCCATTTTAATTAAAATAGATGATTTTTCAGGCCCTTCTACGTTTTCTGCTTTATAGTCTCTCGCTAACATTCCTTCCCACGGGGAAACAGAGAGGAGAGAGAAGAAAAGCTGCCCACTCGTTTTGTAGAGCTTCTCATTCAAACCTGTCTCTCTGCGCAGTGCCGATGCCACGGACTGTCCGTCAGTGTGAACACAACCTGCGTGATACAGCCCGGCTTTGGAGAGGGCATGGCCTGCTCTTCTGCACCAGCACTTCTCGCTCTGTCCTTACAGAAACAGTTATTCCTGGGAAGCAGCCCCAGTGCAGAAAATGCCCGTGAGAAGCATGACCAGTCGTTTGCTTCCCAAGCCCCCGGGTGTGTTGCTACACGCCATGCTGGCCAGGTGCCCGATGATGTCATGTGCCAAGACTGTGTGAAAGAAAGAGCTATGCTGTTCACCCAGCGCAGGTGCGGACGTGCACCTGGTAAAAGAACCACGGAATGTCTATCCGACCACAGTATGAACCCAGGAGAGAGACACAAACAAAGATGGCTACACTGATTATATACTTTAAAAATGCTAGTGCTCCAACTGGACCAACAACCAGCAGAACAGGAGTTCCAATATTTAGGGTGAAGGGTCCCCATCCCTACTATGTAAGGAGTCGTTAGAAATCAAAAGAAAAAAAACCAAGCAACCCTGTAGAAAACCTGGCAATGAGCATGCGTGTGTAATTTATAAAACAGAAGGAAATATTAAGAACCAAAGGAGAAGAAAGAAAAACTGGACTCTATCACTAATAATTAAATAAATTAAAATTGAAACAGCAATTGTGTATGTCTCTGTGTAGTGTCCTATTGGGAAGTTCAAAAAAGTTCTTGAAATCTAGCATTGGTTTGAAGAAGTAGGTATTGTACTAATGATCAAAAAGTACAATTTTATCACTGTCAATTTGGCACTATCTAATAAAATTTCAGTATGTATTCCTTTGATTCAGAAATATTATTTCTGAAATTGTGTCCTATAGTGTGTGTGTTTGTGTGTGTGTGTGGTGTTCATGTATCTATACAAAACTATATTTTTTAAATAATGTTCATTGTAGCATTTATGTTGAGAAAAAACAAACATTTAAATATCTATCAAAAGCAATGAGGAAATATAGTATAATATGATCCTATATAATAAAAGCCTAGGTGGCATCATGCCCTTGCACGACACCCTCATGTGACGTCATCACAAGATGGCCACCACAAGATGGCCACACACACAGTGGAGGCAGGGCCCAGTGGCCACTCCGCACAGTGAGGCCTGGGGATCCCACAGCTCTGCGCGGCACAGAGGAGACTGGTCCCGGCAGAGGAGGCGGGTTGTGGCAGGAAAGGGCAGTTGTGGGTGATCAGGCCGGCAGGGGAGCGCTGGTGGGGGCGATTAGGCCAGCAGGGGAGCAGTTAGGCATCAATAAGGCTGGCAGGGGAGCGGTTAGGGGGCAATCAGGCTGCCAGGCATAAGCGGTTAGGGGGCAATCAGGCAGGCAGGCAGGCAGGCAAGTGGTTAGGAGCCAGCAGTCCCAGATTGTGAGAGGGATGTCTGACTACCGGGTCAGGCCTTAACCGGCAGTCAGACATCCCCTGAGGGGTCCCAGATTGGAGAGGAATCAGGCTGGGTTGAGGGACATCCCTCCGTGCATGAATTTCATGTACTGGGACTCTAGTCTATACTAATAAAAGAGTAATATGCTAATTAGACCCGGAGATCTTCTGGGGACCTTCTGGACATCCTTCCGGATAAAGCCGGGGACTTGGCCAGCCTGCAAACCACCCCCAAATGGCCCTCAGCCCCTCACCCAGGCCAGCCATGCCCCCCAGTGGGGACCCCCACCTGCAAATGGCCCTCAGTCCCTCACCCAGGCCAGCACCGTCCCAAGTGGGGACCCTTACCCTAATGGGAGCGTGGCCAGCCTGCAAAGCCCTGGCGGCCCCTCACCCCAGGCCGGCCCCGTCCCCCAGCAGAGACCCCCCACTCCGATCGGGGTGTGGCCAGCCTGAAACCACCCCAGGCCTTTTCCCTGGCCGGTCCTGCCCCCTGAGGGGACCTCCACCCTGATCCGGGATTCCCTTCAGGGCAGACCAACCGGCCCCCACTTGTGCAGGCCTCTATACTAATAAAAGTGTAATATGCTAGTTAGACCAGACATCCTTCCAGACAAAACCATGGTGGCGGGGCCAAGGCAGAGGCAGTTAGGGGTGATCAGGCCAGCAGGGGAGAACATTAAGGGGGATCAGGCTGGCAGGGGAGAACAGTTAGGGGGATCAGGCTGGCAGGGTAGGGCAGTTAAAGGGATCAGGTCGGCAGGGGAGAGCAGTTAGGGGGATCAGGCTGGCAGGAAAGGGCAGGTAGGGGGAAGCAGGCTGGCAGGGGAGGGCAGTTAGGGGGATCAGGTCAGCAGGCAGGCGAGCGGTTAGGAGCCAGCTGTCCCTGATTGCGAGAGGGATGTCCCCCGAGGGGTCCTGGATTAGAGAGGGTGCAGGCTGGGCTGAGGGACAACCCCCCCTCCTGTGCACAAATTTCGTGCACCGGGCCTCTAGTATAGAGAATGTATAATTATTCATTTTTACAAAGGAATACTATGAAACTGTTACAAAGAATGAACTCATACATGAACTGACATGGAAGAATGTCCCAAGCATACCGAATGGAAAAGCAAGGTCCAGAAGGGTGTGCACAGGAAACCATCTCTGGAAGAGAAGCGTGGCGACTGCACAGCTGTGCCCGGGCGCACCTTTGGGAGAACCCACTGCAGGAGCCCTGCTGACTCGGCCTCCGGGCTGCACAGCAGCACCATCTGCACACTCACACCAAGCCCTCGTCCCCCAGCTGCTTCCACTCAAGACAAGCCTTTTCGGCCCAACATAAGGGCTCCTCCAACCGCAACATTCAATCAAGAATTTCAGATCTAAGAGTAAAACTTGATGTTATATTTAGTGCTCTCACTAACCCTCTTTCCTTGGAGGATGGAGAGGAGGAGGAGAAAGGAAGGAAGAGAGGAAGAAAGGCAACAACTATAATGTAGTTCTGTAGCATATAACATTAAAAGAAAGCAATTTGCAATTCCTGTACATCACACTTATCCTCACAGGAAATACTATTGCTACCAGAATAATCTTAACTGTCAGGGAAAGACTATATACTCTAAGGGTGGACAAAAGAACAGGACCACTGACATCACCCATGAGCCTGTTAAAAATGCAAATTTGAGGTCAGATCTTAGGCCTACTGAACAAAAATCTGTACTTCAACAAGCTCCCCAAGCGATTTACTGAAGTTTGAGAAACATGATAGATTCAATATTTATGGCATACTTCTGTCTCCTGGGAGACTGTTGATCTATAGTGAAAAATGTTTACTGTTTCCTGCTGTGGGAACAATCCCAGCTAGCACCTGGGAAGCTAAGTTTCTGCCAGGCACTTTGCTGAGTGAGTTACCTGCATTTGTTCTCACAACAGCCCTATGAAAGGGATTCCATCATTATCTCCACACACACATGAGGAAATCGAGGCTAAGGAAGGTTAAAGTAACTCTGACGGAGGCTGGCATAATAACACAAACTTGAAACCAGGTGAGCCACTCCCCAAAGGGCAGCCCCTCCCACATCGCACCACTTCCTCCAGGCTTAGAGCTCATTCCAGAGTGTACATGAAGGCATATCAAAATTACTAACAATTATAAATCCAAGAAAATACTAGGAAAAATTGAACAGGATTTAATTAAACTTGACAAGCTATCCTATAAAGTTTAATAAAAGAGAAAATGTACAAGAATCATTTCTAAATTTTTAAAAATAGGTACAAATATAAGTTGTCCCCCCAAAAATGTATACACACCTTGAATAACTTATAAAGGTGGTGTTTATTAAAAATACATTTCATTTTCAAAATTGAGTTGTCAGCTGTTAAAGTGTATATACATTTTGGGGGGACACCCTGTAAAAGCTATAGCATTTAACAAAGGGAAATACTGGCATAGAAAGAGGCAAAAAAGATCAGTGGAATAGAATACAGTTATGAAACAGACCCTTGTATAAATAGGAATTTATTTCACTATAAAAACAGAATTTCAAGCGAGTGGGGGAAAAGATGGATGAATTAAACCGCTGTATGACTCCACTTAGAGGAGGTACCTAGAAGTAGTCAAATTCATGGAGACAGAATCTAGAATGGTGGTTGCTAGTGGGTGAGGAGGTGGGGGTGGATTGCGGAGTTACTGTTTAATGCGTACAGAGATTTCAGTTTTGCAAGATGAGGAGAATTCTGGAAAAGGATGGTGGGTGATGGCTGCACGACAAGATGGATGCCTTATTCTGTTTCACTCATTCACCAGATTTGAAAATTTAAATTGGAAACAGCAACAGCTGATATTAGGAAGGATGAGGAAAGCAAATTATCATGCACTGAGTTTGAATTAGTACCCGTACTGGGGGCAGTGGTGCAATTTGAAGGATTGTAGCTATCAAGTGAAAAAGGGAACAAACCCTTTGATGCAAGAATAGCTCCCTCAGGATTCTAGTTACAGAAATACTCAGGCTGAGCCCCAAGATGAAGGCAGTGTCCCCTGAAGCACTGCTGCTAATGCGGAAGGACTTTAAAGGACCATTAAGAAGGGAAAGGGCGGAGAAAGTGTACTTCTACTTTGGAGTGCCATGTAGCCATTACCAAAAGAGGTGCTTACAGCCATGGGAAGAACTCTAAGACTTGAGAATGAAAAAGTAAGTTGCACAATGTCTAGTAAGATCTCATTTACACGTATGAAAACACACACACACACACACACACACAGTGCAAATATATAGAGAAAAACTTGGAATGGCGTTTTCCAAACTTAGCCCTCCCTCTTCTGTGTGAGAGTAGGAATGGTGATGGTACTCGTACAATTCATTCCATTTACTTCTCTGTTGTTTGAGAATCTATTCAGTTATTTGTACTTTTTATTAAAAGATTTTTTTTTTACAGAGAGACAGACAGAGAGAGAGAGAGAGAGAGAGAGAGAGAGAGAGATCTATGTGAGATTGAAACATCAATCTGCCGCCTCCTGCATGCCCCCATACCTATCTGAGCCCACAACCCAGGCATGTGCCCTGAGTGAGGATCAAATTGGCAACCTTTCAATGCATGGGATACTTAACCAACTGAGCCACACCAGCCAGGGCTGTATTATTTTAAAAACGTAAAAATACAAGAGCAGACAACCTGGAGAAAATAAACGCTGAAAACCAGTAGAACTAAAAGGAGAAAGGAGGGAACGCTGGGAGAAGAACCCAGGACACAGCTGTGGGAGAAGATACTCTCGCTTTATGTAGCTGCAAGGAAGCCTGCTTCAAGGGAGGGCTGTTGTTCACAAGATTCCTTCCCCATTTCATATATATTTTTCCCAACAGGAGGACTTCCTCCCCCAGGGCAGGGAGGGCCAGGGCTCATCGTTCCTGACTGGGAGCCAGATGACACTAAGGTTTCCTTCTACCTGAGCCAACGCTGCCCAGCCCAGTTCCCACAGGACACACTGCTTCCTCTAGTCAGACGAATTTCCATCCTGTCCTTTCTCAAAACCACAGTACATGGTTCTCCCGCTTCGGTTCCTTTTTCAAGACAAGAGGGTTGTCAGAGCACCAGAGACTGGAATGCCTCTGTGTGTCCCCGTGGCTGCTCCTGGTCGTCCAGCCTGACGAAAGGAGACTGGTGAGGAAGTGATGGTCTTAGACACATTTGCTGGGACAACAGGAGGCAGAACTGGGGCCGAGATGTATGTCACAAGGAGACGAGTGCCAGCTGAGAATTAGCTCTGTCCAGCAGTGTGCGGTGGTGAGCTCCCTGCCACCACAGGCAGCCAAACAGGACTGGATGCTACGGGGAAGGCAGTGCACTGGGCATGCCCTGAGGACTCTGAGGTTGCATCCAGTGCTCTGAGCTAAATTTGGGAACCTCTGGCTGCTATGACCATTTGAAGTCCTTCAGCCTCAAGGGTCTCTGGGCGCATTTTAAAGCTACCCAAGAGAGAGACCTAGCCGAAAAACAATGAAACACCAGCCCCGGGGCCTGTCCTAAAAGGGCCCCCAGTCTGAGGCACCGCATGGTTGTGATAAGCAAACTCCCAAGTCAAACTTGCCTCTGCCACCTGCCTGCTGTGGCCACAGGATGACAAAAGCAGTCTCTACCTCGGTGGCGAAGGTCAAATACTTACAATAGTACCTGGTCCCTGGGAAGCACGGACCGTGGTTATGTTGCAAGGACACTGAGGCTGAGGCGATGCATAACCTGACCCAAGTCCCAACGTCGGTGTAGGCCTGGGAATAAGACCTAAAGATCCTTCCCTTGAATCCAATGAACTGCACCTTATCCAAGGCTTTCCCGCCTCTGTGTACCCCCACCCCCACCCCTATTCCTCTCGAGTGGGAGAAGAGCTTGTCCACTAAGCGTCTTCAGACTCCGCGGCTACCGAAGGGCATTTCTCCGCGGCACCTCGCCTCCCGCCACCGCGCAGCGAGCGGGACGGACGGGGGCGGTGGGAGGGTGGACGAAGGACTCTCAGGAAATGAATCTGAGTCAGGAGCCGGTTCAGCGATTTCAGCGCCGCCACAGCCCGCTCTACAGCCGGGACCAGTTTCCTAAGCCCTGCGCCCCCAGATTGCCCATTAAAGCGGGGGGCGCGTACACAGGCCGGGCTCTCCCGCCACCGCGCAGCGAGCGGGACGGACGGGGGCGGTGGGAGGGTGGACGAAGGACTCTCAGGAAATGAATCTGAGTCAGGAGCCGGTTCAGCGATTTCAGCGCCGCCACAGCCCGCTCTACAGCCGGGACCAGTTTCCTAAGCCCTGCGCCCCCAGATTGCCCATTAAAGCGGGGGGCGCGTACACAGGCCGGGCTCC
>NW_006289398.1:418617-419437 GCF_000327345.1 Myotis davidii
CCACCTGTGGTCCCCACCTGGGCAGACCCCATGGCCCCGTTTGGTGTTCAGAGAAGTCCTGTGTGAGCCGTTTCTCGGCGCCCGGTCCTAGTCCCTCCAGCAACGTCCTGGACAGTCCAGAAGCTGCGGGTCACAGAGCCTGTGGGTCACAGAGCTGCGGGTCACAGAGCCTGTGGGTCACAGAGCTGCGGGTCACAGAGCTGCGGGTCACAGAGCCTGTGGGTCACAGGGCCTGTGGGTCACAGCTGCGGGTCACAGAGGGCTGCCCCGTGGCCTACTTTTCCTCCCAAAGGTGAGGAGCTGCGGGTCACAGAGCCTGTGGGTCACAGGGGTCCTGTGGGACAGCTGCGGGTCACAGAGCGCTGCCCCGTGGCATACTTTTCCTCCAAAAAGTGCGGGGATCTTGGAGACACACAGTTCACATTCAGGACTTTGCAAATACACATTTGCCCTCTCTTTATGGGTATGGTGCTCTGTCGAGAGCCCCATCGACTTGGGAGCTGGTGTGGAGTCCCTAATCCTGCCGCTTCGAGGCAGCCTGGATCCCGGGAGCACCTCCTGGGCCCAGGAGGACAGCCTTGGCCTGGGAGGACAGCCTGGGCCCGGGAGCACAGCCTGGACCCGGGAGCACAGCCTGGATCTAGCAGCACAGCCTGGATCTAGCAGCACAGCCTGGACCTGAGAGGACAGCCTGGACCCGGGAGGACAGCCTGGACCTGAGAGGACAGCCTGGGCCCGGGAGGACAGCCTGGGCCCGGGAGGACAGCCTGGGCCCGGGAGCACAGCCTGGGCCCGGGAGGACAGCCTGGATCTGGGAGCA
>NW_006289398.1:419812-433339 GCF_000327345.1 Myotis davidii
TGGGCCCGGGAGCACAGCCTGGAGCTGGGAGCACAGCCTGGGCCCGGGAGGACAGCCTGGACCCGGGAGCACAGCCTGGGCACGGGGCTCTGTGGGCACGGTGCCTGGTCAGTTAAGCCTGTTCTGCTCGGGGTCTGGGGACCCTGGAAAGTATCACTAAGGGCAGGGGCTGTGGGGCTGGAGGGGGACCAAGTGATGGAGAAGGATTGCCGGGAATCATACCTCACAATGACTTCTCGAATTGACAAATGGCTCAAATTCATGTCAGAGCTTTTCCAGATGTGACTTTTGTATTTGCCCATATTTTTTGCTCCTCCCCAATGTCATCGCACGGAAAGACTTCTTTTATGTCCGAATACACTTAATGGTGCCATGAAGACTACTGCAGCGCATAGTAAATATTTGATGATGATGAAGAAAAGGTGCTTTTGTCCAAATACATGTGCGCCTTTGCCACACCTCCCATTACCTCCAGGTTTTTACGGAGCCCATTCGTTTAGCTATCTGCATGGCTGTGGAAAGGGGCGAGCCAGGCCCCAGCGGGTTGGAAAGGCTTTCTGAGTCTCTATTTCGCTGAGAAGAGAAAAAAAAAGTGGCTTTCTTCTTGATAGAATAGTTCAGAGGGGAGGGGTACCTCCCTGAGCAGATGAGATGCCAAATAAAAAGTATTGAGGGTGAACAATTTCTGCCAAGGGAGTGGTAAGTTACTTTGGGCTCGGATTACAACAGAAGGAAGCTCAGGTGCAAAACAATTCCATGTTGTTGATGGCAAACCTCGGGAGATCCCCAGAGACATTAGAAGCTGGCCCCACACACCACACACTGAATTGGATGGGGGCAGTTCCATAGCAGGGAAGCTTCCACAGGAGAGCGCTCTGCGGGGCCCAGCGGGGGCACATCTCCACCCCTTCCGCCAGGATCTAATGAGTTTCTGCAGAGGCCTTAGTGCGGGTCAGTAAAGCACACCATCCAGATGGGCTCAGGAGCACAGTCTCTAGGGACAGCACCCACCGAAGGCTTCTAGTAAAGAAACGGGGACACACACTCCAAGGCCAGCGGGAGAGATGAGGAGCCTCTGACCGCCTAGGTCCAGTTCCGGGGTCAGGTGGGCTCACGTCCTTTCAGTGACCTCCTCCAACAGGTGCCCACAGAAAATCCAATTACTGTACGCACCATTCTAATTGCCTTTTTTTTTTTTTTTACCATATATATATTTTTTAATTGACTTTAGAGAGAAAGGGAGAGGGAGAGAAAGAAGCATCAAGATGAGAGAGAATCGTGGATCAGCTGCCTCCTGCACGCCCCACCCTGGGGGTTGAGCCTGCAACCCAGGCATGTACTCTGCCAGGGAATTGAACCGTGCCCTCCTGGTTCCATAGGTTGACTCTCAACCACCAAGCCACACTGGTTGGGCAAATTTCTGTAATGTTTAAGCCACTAAATCTGTGGTAATTTGTAACAACACCCCTAGCAAAGTATGTATGATACATATTTCGAAGGTTACTTTTTAAAATTAGCCTGAAAATAGCTGATAGGAAAAAGATGAGAAATACCAACAGCTTATTACGGCAAGGGGTGACACACCCTTCCTTGCTTAGCACAGACAAGGTTGTGTTGGGAAAACGCGTATTTATTCTGCTTCAGTTGACACTCCTCCCTGATGTCCTCTCTTGCTTTGATGTCAGTGGCACAGCTCTCTCCGCTCTCCCCCTTTTCCCCGACTCTCTCCTCTGTCACCTCTGTGGGCTTCTTGTTCTCTGCTTGTCCCTTGGATGTTGGTGTGTCCCCGGCCTCCATCCTCGACGTTCTCCTCTGACCCACAGTCTCCTGAATGACCACATCCATGGTCCTGATTTCAGTGATCACTTGTGCTTTGGTAACCCCAGATTCATCCTTTCCAGTGCAATTATCTCCTCTTTACTCCAGACCAACTTACTTGTGCATCACACTCCATAGGTCCAAGGTGGAACCCACCACTTTTCCCGTTTGATTCTCTTATGTTATGTGAATGGCCCAACCTTTCATTTAGATACCAAATTTAAAAACCTGGGAATGATCCTTGATCCGTTCCCCATCATCTTCCATCTTCCATGGGAAAGTTTTGTGTGTAACTATTATAGGGGAGGCCTCAGTGGGATATATCCCTACCCTGTCCAACTTCTCAGGAGGAAAATAGTTATAAAATTGTCATTATAACATTATATAGATACAGATATGGATATAGATATAGGTGTAAGTATGGATATATGAAATCAGCTATTGTGATTCTATTTGTTCAACTTCTTTAAATATCTATATATGTTTGCCAGCATTTGGTAGCCAATATTGCACAAGAACACATGTGAAGGAATTGGAAGTTTTCTGAAGAAAGTGGCTTCAAGTAAGTAATAGATGATGACTTACAATGCCCTCAGGGATAAGAATTCTCAGATAAATTTTTTTTTTGGTGTATTAGCACAATCATTATTTTAAAGAGTCACTTTTAGGTCTTAAAACATGCTGCTCTGATTATGATTGCTGGTGATACTGGCAATATTTTTAAGAGAACTTAATGAAATAAAAATGTTATTTTGCATTGTGAGAAACAAAGTAGGGCCTCTGAAAACTTTTAAATCTAAGATATACCACAAAGCTTGATTAGCTAAGAGGCGTCTATCACTTCCAAATGTCCCCCCTTCTCCCCTAAAAAAGGTGGAGGGGAGCCAGGAATTGCGTGGAACTTTCACATTTAATAATTTCAGGGGATTTCCTAGAATTACTTAATTATGAATTGCTCCCCTCCCAATATCTGTAAAGTAAATTAAATGAGGTATGGCATCATCCTTAAGAGTTCTAAAGGAGTTTCTTGCTTGAAGAGAGTATTACTTGAAGATTGACTGATGGATTGATTGACTGATTTTACACATTTCTCTGTCTCCTAGATATTGTAACTGTGTTCCCATCTGGTTCCAGAAATCATCCAAAGCCAGGCAATGGTGAGAACTTGTTTGGGTCTTTTACTTTCTTTCTCCCCATGGGCTTTAGGGGGAATGTTGACTTAGTGTTTGTTTGATTCTCTTGGCCTATGGCTATGGGAATTAATAAATAAAACCAGGCAATGGTGAGAACTTGTTTGGATCTTTTACTTTCTCCCCATGGGCTTTAGGGGGAATGTTGACTTAGTGTTTGTTTGATTCTCTTGGCCTATGGCTATGGGAATTAATAAATATGAGTGCGGAAGTTAATACTAAAGAATAGAACATTAATCCAGTGAGGGGGGAAGTACTTTGGGGAAGAATTAGATGGGAACTTTGGGGACTTTTGGAAACTATTTTCTAATTTTTATCTATATTTAAATAGCATCACATTACAGACAGCATGTAGGTGGCACTCCTTAAATATTCATTCTGACAATCTGTACTTTGACGTGATAGGAAGTGTTTAGCACACTGACATTCAAGGCAATTACTAATGTGCTTGAGTTTAACCTACCATTTTACTATATATTTTCTGTTTTGTTTCCTCTTTTTATTTGGTCTTCTCTTTCTTCTTTTCTGCCTTCTTTTACATTTTAATTCTTTTAGAATTTTATTTTAATTTTCCTTATGAGCTTTTGTTATTCCCCTTTGCAGGACTTTTAGCCTCTGCTCTATGAATTATAATATGTATCCTTCATTTCTACTATTTACCTGTTTTTGGATTTCCTCTGAACTTTGTTCACATGCCAAAAACAAAATTTATTTGCGGGAGTTACAGTAAGCTGTGTCTTTATCTTTCTCATTCCATTTGTGCTTACACTAATTTGATCTAGATTAAACAGAAAACTTCCTAAAAGCACTCCCTTTTATCTTCAACCGTAGCTTCTTAAATGCAGCCTCTTTCATCCAGTTCTAACACAATCGCAATCATTTTGTCCATTATCAAATATGATCAGATGATGCTTAGTCCCCCTGGAATGATGTGCAGGTAATTTCCACACTCCCAAGGCATTCTCTGGGGAACAGGCCAGGGAGAAATGTTTATTCAGATTCAACAGAAAATAGCCAAGTTAAACTAGAATAAGATGAAACACCCAAGATGGAGAGAAATGTTATTAAATCAATGTTATTAGAGCTTATAGGAAAAATAATTATAAGAACGTGTCTTCCTAGAATTTGTTGAACATACCTAAAGATGAAGGTGTAAATGTTTTTAAAAAGGATAGTAATAGACAATTTCTCTTGAAAATGCCTACCCCCTGTTATTAGGGGGAAAAAAGGAATATTCACTTGACTAAAAATGTAGGCTTACAAACATTCAAGGAGCAAAATTATAATACACATGTACAGATGCTCATTAGAAAAACATTCTTGGGGAAGTGGGGAGGTGGCAGAAAAAAAGAGCATTGTGTGTGATAACAACAAACCAGTAACAACCTAAAGTCCTTCTAGTAGAAGACGGAATACCTTTTATGGTTCATAAATAAAAATCAAAAGAAGGAAGATGATCTCTGTGTTGTTACACAAATATGTCCAAGATATATAATTAAGTGGAAAAAGAAAGAAAGAAAGAAAGAAAGAATCAGAAATGAGTGTTTGGTGTGTCCGTGCATCTATTAGGTGATATTTATGGGATGTAGACATGAATGTGTTTTGAGCAGGACTATAAGAAATCAGTAGTTGTGGTTGTTTTGGGGGAGAAGGTGAAGAAAGAGGCTGGTGTGTAAGGGAGGCTTGCGCTTTTTATTTCTCACCTATCTGTGCAGATGAGTTTTTGTCATGTGTTCTTTTAATTTTTAAAAAGTAATAATTTAAAAAAAATCAAAGACTGTGTTTCTTGACTCAGAGGGAGCCTAATTTGTTACTTATTTTGGTCGTTGTGCTCAATTTATAATCAATAACAATCTCTCTAAGGACATAGAAGAAACAAAACCAGTTGCCTCTGGGAAAGAGACCTGGGTGGCCAAGGGACATAGGGGAGACTTTTAATTCTATCCTTTTGTATTTCCTGAATTTTACCCATATAAATATATTATTTGGTAAAAAAACTAAAATACCCCCAATGATTAAAATAATGAGGAAAGAGAGAGAGAGAGAGAGAGAGAGAGAGAGAGAGAGAGAGAGAGAGAGACTAATGTGAGAGAGAAACATCGATCACATGCCCCAACCAGGGATCGAACCCCAAATCTGGGTATGTTCCTGACTGGGAATTGAACCATCACCCTTCAGTGCATAGGACAATGTTCCAACTGTCTGAGCCACACCGGCCAGGGCTCAATATGTATTTTTAATTCGTCATTTTGGAAAAATTGACAAGATGGATTACATTCAATGTTACTGAAGGTGTGGCTGCACAGTGAATTCTCAAATGCTGTTGATGGGAGTATAAATTAGTCAGACTCTATTAACATGAATTAAAAGGGAGCCACACACTACACCTGACAAGCTCAGGGTAAAGGGGGTCAATATATGGCGACGGAAGATGTGACTCTGGGTGGTGGCACACGGTGCACTATACAGATCATGTGTCAGAGGAATGCACACTTGAAACCTATACAACCTTATTAACTAATATCACCCCAATACGTTTAATTAAAACAATAAAAAAAACAACAACTTCTCAGGAGCATTTTCTCAGTTCATCGAGATTTTGCTTCCCGGCAGTTGTCATCCGTTTGGCCCAAGTAAACTCATAAAAATTCTCCACAGGTTTGGACGCTTCTTACATCAACATTAGCGAAATTTTAAATGTATGTTTACTTTCGTGAGAAATGGTGCTTCTGAGAAGCCCCTTTGCCGGAGAGTAACTCACGCAGCAGAAATAAAGTGGGTGGTGGGCGAGCATGGCCTCTGCGGTGCGGCTCTCCACCTTCGCAGCCTAACCGGTGTGACAGAACTCTTCAGTCCCTCCGTGGCCGCCTACAGGTCCCGAACCGCTCATCAGCTGTCAGCTCACAGCAAGACCAGCTGCGGAGAGAGGCCCTGAAGAGCCCTCTACTGGCCCTTTGTTAGAGAACAGGCTCCTTAAAGTACATACTTGCTTTAAGCCTTCCTGCCAGGGGGTCAAAGGCAAGTCTGCAGATGCTGAGAGCTGTGACAGTCTGACAACCAGCAAACGCGAAGGAAATCTGAGAGACTTCTATTGACTCACCGGAAGACTTAGGAGACCCAAGAAGAAGACCCCTGGTCCAGGGACTAAGAAGAAGACAATGAAAAAAAAAATGACAAAGAGAGATGGAGACAGTTTCTAGTGGGTCCATGGTAGACCGAGTTTACCAGCCCCTTTGTGAGGGATAATTCACTATTACACAAGAACACGTGGATGGTAACCACATCCTTGCCCTCCCCTGGCCAACCAAGCTTCTGTAAGAGGCTGATTTAGGACTCACTGTCTCTACCTTCTCACCTGGTCACCATCCCTAGGAACAGCCCCTGTTCTGGTCTCCAGGACATCATTATTGTCCAATTTAGTAGATTCTCTACATTTTTACATGGTGTTCCTTCGCATCATTTACTCATGTGGTTAACCATTTGCTTCTTCATACTTTCATAATTTTTATGACACTGGGTTCTCTTAATGCTCTCTGGCTTTATCTTCTCATTTCCTCCCTAAACTCCTCCTCCACATGGTGGTACATCAGAAAGAGTAGGATGTCTCCCTCAAATCTCATCACAACATTCTCCTGGGTTTCAAAGGCTGTGCAGCTAGAGTTTCAGGCGTGTTTTAGATTCTGCCAATCAGACAGACTCACCTGGAGACCTGGTAGAGAAGGGCGGATGCATGAAAGTTTAGAGAAGACTCTGATCAAGACATTACAGATTCTTAAGGAGTCCACAACCCTTAGGTAGGTTAAGGGTCACTACTTTACAGTCTCCTTAGAAAATGCCTTGGCTTTCAAGTTTCAAGTTCATGTATGTAGACGATTTCTGTGTTGGTCAGCCACTGGTGCTATAATGCTTCATAACAAAACAACACAGTGACTTGCAACAGTGTGTGTGTGTGTGTGTTCTGCTCATGGTTCTGCTTCAAGCTTTGGTGACTGGTCATAATTGTGTTCAGATTTGCTCTATGGTCTCACATTCTTCTTGATTGACAGTTGCCCAGGGTATGTTCTTCCCATGGCAGATCACAGACGCCTAAGGGAGAAGCCAGGTCACCCAAGCACGTTCAGAGCTGCTCTGTCACCTCCGCTAACATTTTGTTGTCCAAAGCGAGACACCTGACCAAGCCCCAGAGTCAGTGGGGTAGGGGAGTATATTTGTCCTCCATGGGGAGAAGAGGAGGATTAATATTTTATAAAACTTCAAATTACAGTGGGAAGGCTGGGGAGTGTTGGGAGGCGGGGAAGTAAGAGATCAACCGAAGGACTTGTATGCATGCATATAAGCATAACTAATGGACAAAAGACACTGGGGGAGTGGGGGGTGAGGGCATGTGCCAGGGGGTAGAGGAGGCCGGGGGAAGGTCAATGGGGGAAAAAAAAGGAGACATATGTACTACTATCTGTAATACTTTAAACAATAAAATAAAAATTTAAAAAAACCCACAAAACTTAATAACATGAATTCCATTGTCAGGATGAATATTATACATGAAATAAGTGTAAGGTGTACATTGCTGTTAAAGAGAACATTCAATGATTTGATTGGTTGTTGTTGTTTTTTGTTTTTGTTTTTTTGTTGTTGTTTTTTGGTAGGACACAGTTTAACCACACAACCTCTTCTTCTGTGAGTATCAGAACCTGTAAACCACAGAGGTATTAATCTCTAGAGCTTGGCACTGCACATATCACTTCTGCCACTCCCTTTAATTGGGACAGTTTGGTTCTATTTAGTTCAAATGAATTCAAAACAAGAGGCTTCCACATTCTGCTCAGCTGCCAGTTGGTTAAATGCTTCCTGTTACTGCCCTTGAATAATTTTCTAGAGAATTATCTATTTTACAAAAACTATGTTTTCCCCCATAGATTAGTTAAAATATCTTCGCCTTACATTTTCTTGCAAACCCACTTTCTTTTCTACGTGTACATTAGATACATTTTTGCAGTGGTTTCACCAGCCATCCATCCAATGGCAGTCTCCAGCTCTGGCTTCTGTCACTGTCTCTTCAACAGGTTTCAGATGTTTAAATCCCAAGACATTGAATACTGTCATCATCAGCATTACTCAAGGACTTATCCTATATAATAAAAGGGTTATATGCAAATCGACCAAACAGTGGAACGACCAGTTGCTATGATGTGCACTGATCACCAGGGGGCAGACGCTCAATGTAGGAGCTGCCCCCTGGTGGTCAGTGTGCTCCCACAGGGGGAACACCCCTCAGCTAGAAGCCAGGCTCACAGCTGGCGAGCACAGTGGTGGTGGCAGGAACCTCTACCGCCTCCGCAGCAGTGCTAAGGATGTCCAATTGACAGGTTAGGCCTGCTCCCCACAATCAGTTGGACATCCCCTGAGGGCTGCCAGACTGCAAAAGGGTGCAGGTGGGCTGAGGGACTCCCTCCGCCCCCTGAGTGCATGAATGTCATGCACCGGGCCTCTAGCTGGAAATAAGGTGGTGGTGGTGGGGTGTGTGTCAATGTGAGCATATAGTTGGAGAGGTTCAGGTTGATAAGTAGCATTTCTGATTCAGCCCTAAGCATTGGTAGCTTGCTCACTAATTAAAAAAACAAAGCAACATCAACAAAAAAATCATCACTGCAAATTTTCACCGTCATAGTATACTTTTTCCTTATTTTCCTTTTCTTTTTTTGTTAATCCTCACCTGAGGATATTTTTCCATTGATTTTTAGGGAGAGTGGAGGAGAGAGGGAAAGACAGAGAGCAACATCAACGTGAGAAAAACACATTGATTGGTTGCCTCCTGCACAAGCTTGGACCAGGGCCCAGTCCAGGGAGGAGCCTGCAACCAAGGTATATGCCCTTGACCGGAATCAAACCCGGGAACCTTTGGTCTGCAGGCTGATGGTCTATCCACTGAGCCAAACCGGCTAGGCCTCTTGTTTTTCTTTAAAATTATTTGACCTCTATTGCAATAGCTGCTCAGAAATTATGAAGTTGACAGGTGTGCCATAGAATTTTATGTAGTCTGTGTGCCATGAGATGCAAAAGATTGAAAATCACTGTCTTAGGCACATGCTGCTGTCAGTGAAAAATGTTCCTTTCTGATGGGAATGTCAGAACCAGGCCGAATTTTCTATGGAAAATCATTTCAAGTGAGCAGAGAAAGACGAAGCTTGGGCCAATCCTTTTTAAAAATGTAAACAGATGTAAAGGAGCCCCCAGCTACTCCCTCCCCATGATGTGATGCTCAGGATGTCAGCAGAGGACAGCAAGGTCTGCGGCCCAGTTTCCAGGGTGACTTCCAGTCCTGCCACTGCTGGGAGCTCCTGGACCTCCTCTCACCTGCCTCCACCCTCAGGCAGGACGCCATGAGAGGGGTTCCACACCTTCTGGATTGGACACAAGAGTGCGAGCTGTGCTGATGGTTTGGCTTCTCCTTTGTTCCAAGGAGGGGGGGTGGGGGGGAAGGGCAGCCTGACAACAGCTAAATCCCTTAGATAATTTGTTAAGACTTTATTTTTTTATAGAGCAGCAAAATAGAGAGGGAAATACAGGGATTTCCCATATAGTCCCTGTCCCCACACATGTATAACCTCCCCCATTATCATCTCCACCCCCACCCTGCAGAGTGGTACATTTGTTATAGTTGATGAACCTACACTGATACATCATAATCAACCGGAGTCCATAGTGTACATTAGGGCTCATTCTTGGTGTTGTGTATTCTATGAGTTTGGACAAATGTATAATGACATGTATCCACCATCGTAGTGTCATACAGACTGTTTTTATTCCCCTAAAAGTCCTGTTCTCCACCCCTATCCCGTGGCAACACTGATCTTCACACTGTCCCTGAGACATTTGAACCCCAAAAGAGAGAGCTAAGGTCCAAACAAGGGTTGACACAGGGATAGGGCACTGGCGATATTTTAATTATATATTGTATTTTGTTTACATGAAAAGAATATGCAAAATAATATCCATTGTATGTTTTACATAAAACACCTAGAAAAAAATATTCTCTCAGTAAACATACAGTTTTTCTTTACTTGATTTTCCTATAAAGCCATGCCCATTTCTTCATTCTGGAGGACAAAAATCACCATAATTGCTTTCTTTGGGCCATCAAATATCCAACAAGCAAATAATTATTGAATATTTACCCTGTGTCAGACATTATGCTAAGCATCTTACTTGCAGTGATTCTCAGAAAAATCTTACAAGATTTTGATGTATTGGCATCCCATTCTACAGATACATATTGCAAGATCTCTTGTTATTAAAATCTTTGATGTAATAAGTGCAGATTTATACGAGTTAAAATGTAGAAATACCATCTTTTAGTTAGACAATTTTCAGATCCAAAAGTTCAATAAAATTTTATATTGGACACAGGCCATGTATTTTGGTTAAGAGTATAAATTGAGCCTGGCCTGTGTGGCTCAGTAGGCGAGCATTGACCTATGAACCAGGAGGTTAAGGTTCAATTCCCCATCAGGACACATGCCCAGGTTGCGGGCTTGGTCCCCAGTGTTGGACTTGCAAGAGGCAGCTGATCAATGATTCTCTCTCATCATTGATTTCTTTCTCTCTCTCTCTCCCCTCTGACTCTGAAATCAATAAAAATGCAATTTAAAAAAAGAGTATAAATTGATGAGACCCTACAAAGTGCAATTTGACAATATGTTTCTACTAATTTCCCCAGTGATTATACTTTGGGGAATTTATCATCCCTGCACAGATGCGAGTGATGTATTTCAGTAGTATCTGCTGTAGCACTGTTTGTAATTGCAAAAGCCCAGGGAAAGCTGTAAACGCTTCCAAGCAGTGAACTGGTTAAATAAACTGTTGCACAACCACATCGTGGAATACTATACGTCAGAGAAGAATGAGGGAACCATATACTAATATGAAAATATCTCCAAGATAAAGAACGTGAATAAAGTAAGGTAAGAAATGCTGCTCATAACAGATTGCTATCTGTGTACTGTTGAACCCGAGAAGGAATATACCTGCCAAAAAGGAATCATTGTGGTTAACAGGGCCCAAATGCATAACCGGAACCAGCAGCCATTGTTTACAGAGGCCTCTCTCACCCAGCATTGCAGGGAAAAGCTGCAGACTGAGCTGCCAAGCCTCCTGCACTGGGTTCCTGTGGCCTGAGCCCAGCCTTATAAAGGAGTTCCTGGAATGCTATTTTGACCAATTGACTGAGATCTGCCCTGTCCAATCAGAGCTTCTCAACTAATCCTCATTTGCATATTTACTAAGCAATCAGAGCATGAGATTTTAACCAATCAGAACAGTGTCATTTGGATCAAGCAGTGTGAAAAATGGACCAATCAGGAACCAACACGGGCACTTTATATAAGTCAGCCTCCCCTTCATCTCTGGTTCACTTTAGGTTTCAACCAGCGGCTGTTTCCCAGGTTTGTAAATTATTTATTTGAGTAAAATTTATTCATGTACTGCACCCCAGATTAGAAACTTCTGTTCACTTTGGATTGGTGGCAGTGACGTTCTGTTGACATTAAAAAAAGAGAAAAAGTAACGCATATTCAGAGCTGGTTATTGTCTGTTTGCTTTTCCTCACCATTCTCTACTGAGTGTATGTGCTAAGTAACTTAATTTAATTTTGTGTGCCAGCTTGGCTAGGTCAAATCCAGTCTGGATGTTGCTGTGAAGGTATCTTTCAGGTCTATTAGCATTTAAACCAGTAGACTTTGAGGAATGAAGAAAAAGGGAGTGAGTGAGCCTTGTTCAATCACTTGAGGGCTTGCAAAATGCAGGCTGAGGTCTCCCAAGAAGGAACGCTGCCTCTAGGCAGCAACAGAGAACCTCGGCCTGAGCTGTAGACTCAGGCTGCAACGTATCAACGCTTAACCAAATCTCCAACCTGTTGCTTTCCCCTACAGATTCCAGAATTGCCAGCCCCCACAATCGTGAGTCAATTCCTTAAAGTAAGTCTCTTTCTCTCTCATCTCCATATACATGGAAGGGAGCGGCCATTTCTTATAAGATCTACAGAACTATCTGACTCATCACAGGTTGAGCTGTTTGGAACTCATTTACTGGGGAGTGCTCTTGAGATCAATGCTTGTGGAAGAAACGTGAGTAAAAAGCAAGGGAGCCCATTGTAACGGCCATCCAATACATTTAACAATGATAAAAAGGTACATTATTGTCACATATATGCTTTAATTTGATGGTGGTTTTACACTCAAATCTCCTGACAGTAGAAGCCTCCCCTCACTCCCCTGAAAAGATCTGTGGGTCACCCAGACAAGATCTGAGCGTTCTTGCAGTGGCAGGGGCTGGGAAGTAACTTGATTACATCCAGTGGTTCCTGGATTTATTTGTCCACAACCTGCATTTCAGATCCCATGAGAGTATCCTAAGGCGCACACTTTAATTTCACTGTGGCTGGGCGTCCCAGTTATGGCATTGTTCTTCGAAGGAAACACGATCCCCTCTACGAGGAAAATTCCAAGAACCAGTTGTGGCCCAAACGGGGCCTGCCTGTGCATGTATGGTTGAGCACTACAAAGTGTAAATGAAACAAACACACCAAACTAGAAAAAGGAGAACGGATGGCGGGGGGAGGGGGTGTGAGGTGTGTGTGTAAAGGAGAGGACAGGCTGTTTTGAACCAGGTTTGAAAGATCAAGGAGAATTATAGGAGCCCAATGAGCAACAGCTTTGCTTGTATTTAAGTAAAAATCCGAGTGGGGGAAGGCTTTATCCCCAGAAGGCTGGCTGGAGGCAAAGAGGCGCGCTAAAGAACAGTGGGGCAGGTTGTGGGAGAGGCAGGCAGGGAGACTGGGGTTCAGGTGGACTAGGGCATTTGGTTTCCAACTACAGTGGGGCCTTGACTTATGAGTTTAAGTCGTTCCGTGACAGAGCTCGTAACTCAAATTACTCGTATGTCAAATCAAAAAGTGAACAAGTGAGACACGTGATGCTGGGCTGATGTTGTGGCGTTCACTGTGATGTTCGCTGTGCCAACTAGTGGTGGGGTGTCTGAAGCTGGCTCGTAATCAATTTTAGCTCGCAACTCAAAGCAAAAAATCGGCCGAGAGACGGCTTGTATCTTGAAAAACTCGTTAGTCGGGACACTCGTAAGTCAAGGCCCCACTGTAAACAGGCATGAATGGGCCAGGGCCTCTGCGTCAGGGGAGCCAGCCCGTCTGGGCAAGGGATGGGGCCGGTAAAGCAGGCCTCAGGTGTGAGGCTGCTGGGCAAGATCAAATGCCTGTGTATCTGGCATTTCTCCGTCTGTGCTGATGTGTTTGGTGAGCTATCCCCATGCTGGGCTAGCTGCAGTCTGAAACAGAGACTGTCCTAAGTTGTTACCCCCATGCAGCGCCAGAGATCAAGGGGAGGGGCAGGTGGGGGAAGATGGGCGGTCCTCTGATTCTAAGATGACCCTCTAAAGAGGAGAAAAGTGCATCTCCCCCCTTGGTCTGGTAGGAAGGGGTGAGTTGGGGTGAATGTGAAGTGCCTGCAGT
>NW_006289398.1:433484-433827 GCF_000327345.1 Myotis davidii
GGGAATCACTGTTATATGTATTAAGCATTTTTCCTTCTGAAACTGAGTAAACAAAAAATTAAATAAATACAAAAGAACATTAAAAATACGTATAGGGTAACAAAACTATAGTGATAAAAACAGACAACTGGTTGCCAGGGGTTACGGGTTGGGGAGAGTGTGACTATCAGGCTTCTTTGTGGAGATAGAACAGCTTTGTATTTTTTTTTAGTTTTTATTTATTTATATATTTTTAAAAATCTTTATTGTTAAAAGTGTTACATATGTCCCCCTTTTCCCCCATTGTACCCTTCTAGCCCAAACCCACCCTCCCCTGCCCCAGGCCTTCCCCACATTATCTCTC
>NW_006289398.1:434086-435027 GCF_000327345.1 Myotis davidii
TGCGATTTTTATGGTTTCCCATCTTATGTTTAAGCCTTTTATTCATTTTGAGTTTAGTTTTGTGTATGGTGTAAGTTGGTGGTCAAGTTTCATTTTTTTTTGCATGTATCTGTCCAATGTTCCCAACACCATTTATTGAAGAGACTGTCTTGACTCCATTGTATGCTCTTGCCTCCTTTGTTAAATATTAACTGAGTGTAATGGCTTGGGTCAATTTCTGCGGTCTCTGTTCTGTGCCAGTACTAGGCTGTTCTGATTATGATGGCTCTGTAGTATAACTTGATATCTAGTATTGTGATTCCTCCAGCTTTGTTCTTCTTTCTCAAGATTGTTGCAGCTATTCGGGGTCTTTTTTGGTTTCATATAAATATTTGGAGCATTTTCTCTAGATCTGTGAAATATACTGTTGGTATTTTAATAGGGATTGCATTGAATCTACAGATTGCCTTGGGTAGTATGGACATTTTAATGATGTTAATTCTGCCAATCCATGAACATGGTATGTTCTTCCACTTGTTTATGTCTTCCTCTATCTCTTCTTTCAATGTCCTGTAGTTTTCTGAGTACAAGTCTTTTTCCTCCTTGGTTAAGTTTATTCCTAAGTGTCTTAATTTTTTTGTTGCAGTGATAAATGGGATTGTTTCTCTCTCTGATAATTCATTATTGGTGTATAAAACATCCATAGATTTTTGGGTGTTGATTTTGTGTCCTGCTACATTGCCAAATTCATCTTTTAAATCTAGTAGTTTTTTTGGTGGAGTCTTTAGGGTTTCTATGTACAATATCATGTCATCTGTGAATAATGAGAGTTTTACTTCCTCTTTCCAGTTTGGATGCCTTTTATTTCCTCTTCTTATCTGATTGCTATGGCTAGGACTTCCAGTACTATCTATAACAGTGATGGCGAACCTATGACACGCGTGTCAGAGGTGACACGTGAA
>NW_006289398.1:435155-437869 GCF_000327345.1 Myotis davidii
GTTTTCTATGTAAAATATCATGTTATCTGCGAATAATGAGAGTTTTACTTCCTCCTTTCCAATTTGGATGCCTTTTATTTCTCCTTGTCTGATCACTGTGGCTAGGAC
This sequence comes from Myotis davidii, assembly GCF_000327345.1. Taxonomy (NCBI): domain Eukaryota; kingdom Metazoa; phylum Chordata; class Mammalia; order Chiroptera; family Vespertilionidae; genus Myotis; species Myotis davidii. The sequence goes on from NW_006289398.1 coordinate 435,264, forward strand.
TTCCAGTACTATGTTGAATAAGAGTGGTGAAAATGGACATTCCTGTCTTGTTCCTGTTCTTAGGGGAAATGGTTTTAGTTTTTGCCCATTGACTATGATGTTTGCTGCAGGTTTGTCATATATGGCCTTATCATGTTGAGATATGCTCCCTCTATTCCCACTTCGCTGAGAGTTTTTATCAAAAATGGGTGTTGGATTTTGTCAAATGCTTTTTCTCCATCCATTGATAGGATCATTTGATTTTTGTCTTTCATTTTGTTTATGTGATACATCATGTTCATTGATTTGCGAATATTGTACCGGCCTTGCATCCCTGGAATAAATCCCACTTGGTCACGGTGTATGGTCTTTTTAATATATTTCTGTGAACTAACACCTATTTTCAAACTATTCCTGCTTTGTATCTTGATTGTGGTGGTGATTGCGTGAATCTATACATGAAATGAAACTTGATAGAACTACACACAGCACATATAAAAACTAGTGAAATTTGCCCAGCCTGTGTTGCTTGATTCCCAGCAGGGGGCATGTAGGAGGCAGCCAATCAATGATTCTCATCATTGATATTTCGCTCTCCCTCTCCCTTCCTCTCTCTGAATTCAATAAAAACATATCTAAAAACTAATGAAATCTAGTAAAATGCAAAGAGCTTTAATAAAAATAACACAACAGAGATCCTTTACTGACAACCCACTTTAGTAAAGAGCATGGCCCTTATCCTGAAAGTTTTCAAAGCCCTCCTTCCCTCCCCTCTCCTCCTCCTCCCCGAGCAGAAATAACTACTGCCTGCATTTTTCTTCCCATCATCCCTTTCCTTTTCTTTAAAGCTCTACCTTGTAATTTTATATCCCCAAAGAATATATTGTTTAGCTCTGCATGTCCTTCCATGTTATATAAATGAAATCATTCTGCATATATTCTTCCACTACTTGCTTTTTTTTACTCAGTATTTCCTTTCTGAATTCCATCTGCTCTGTGTATCTTTTTTATTTGTTCATTGATGTATTCATTGTGAAAATACCACAATTTATTTATCTATTCTATTGTTTATTAACACTTGGTCTGGTCTAAATTATTTTACATACAGAGCTGCTATAAACATCCTTCTACGAGTCTCTCAGCACACATGCAAGAGTGTCTCTAGGGACCTTGGGGTGGAAATACTGGGTCAGAAAGTTTAGCTACTTTTATAACTTGCTAACTGATGTCAAATTATTTTGCAAAGTGGTATAACTATCGCTGTGAATTTTCAGTAACATTTGGTATTATCAGGATTCTTACTTCTTGTGTGTTTAAGTGTAAAATGGTATCTGATTACTGTGGTTTTCATTTGTATGGTTTTTTTTTATGTTCTAATAAGATTGAGCATTCCCATGTATATTTGTTCATTTCTTTCTCTTCTGTGAAATACACTTTTACCACTTTTGCCCATTTATCAGTTGGATTGTCTTTTTCTTATTGACTTATGGGAGTTCTTCATATATTATGGAGATTAATTCTTTGTGTTGCAAATACCTTCTCCCAGTTTCTAACTTACTTTTTTCTTTCATTATGGTGCCTTTTAAGGAATGTAAACAATATAGTTTATCTCATTTGAAGAATAATTTTATTTATAGCACATATTTTTTCAAGGAAATATTTATAAACCAGAAAAATAATTTCCCTTACTAATCTTTAATACATTTTTTAATTCTGCTTTTACATTTAAGTTTTTAATACAGTAAAAATTGCTTTTGTGTGCGATGGGAAGGGTTCAATTTTATTTTTTAAATATTTGGGTTATTCTTTTTCTTCATACCCATATATTGAAAAAAAGGATCATTTTCCCCAGGCATCTGCAAAGTCAGCTCTAGAAAAAAACAGTTAGATTTCTGTGCATGTATTCCCTGCTGCACTGGTCCATCCATATGAGTTCTCACAATCCTATGCTATCCTAATTGCTTTATCCCTAGAATAACTTAATATCTGGGAGGTAACTTCTCCCATATGGTTCTTCTTTTTGAATGTCTTGTCTGTTTTTTGTCCTTTACTCTTTCGTATACGTTTTGGAATCAGCTTGCCAAGTTTCTCCAAAGCCCAGGGGATTTGATTGAAATTATATTGAATTCACAAAGTCATGTTTCTTCATGTATGTGTGCATATATACTTGATCACATTTTACAGAGCAGTAGATCATTAGTGCAGCATTATTCTCCATTAGATCACTGGTACATATCAGAGGCAGGGAGTTGGTTTGGTATGGAGGTGCATGAAGCCATTGTCCATCCCCTCCCCCACCCCCAGCTCCAGTATAACAGTATCTGATAAAAGCATGGAAGGAGAGCCTGCGCTCCACTCGCCATGACCAGAGTTCTCACTTAAAGAGCTGTTCCTGCCCTAGCTGGTTGCTCAGTGGTTAGAGCACCAGCCCATGGAACAAAGGGTCTTGGATTCAATTCCTGATCAAGGGCATGTACCTAGGTTGCAGTTTGATCCCTGGCTGTGGTCGGGGCTCATACAAGAGGTAACCAGTCAATGTGTGTCTCTCTCACATTGATGTTTCTCTCTCTCTCTTTGTCTCTCTCTCTGTCCCTCCCTTCCATTTTCTCTAAAAATCAATAGAAAAA
>NW_006289398.1:438396-443710 GCF_000327345.1 Myotis davidii
AAACTGTGGGTCGCGACCCCTTTGGCGGTCAAATGACCCTTTCACAGGGGTCGCCTAAGACCATCCTGCATGTCAGATATTTACATTATGATTCCTAACAGTAGCAACATTACAGTTATGAAGTAGCAACAAAAATAATGTTATGGTTGGGGGTCACAACATGAGGGACTGTATTTAAAGGGCCAGAAGGTTGGGAACCACTGCTCTAAAAGTTAAGATGTGTTCTCATTTGGCTATAGTGTCAATCCAGTTGACTAATAATATCTGACTCTCAGTCATATTCATGTGATCCAAAAAAGGCATCACTCTCCAAATTGTCTGGGTGTGGAACCCCAAATTACATGAGTTTATGGTTGTTTGGGGGCACAGAGCGGCCAGGCAGGCTCCCTGCACTCGAGAAACTTACAATCTAATAACTGAAACATGAGAGGAGGCCTTGCTGCCATAGGGCTGGCTGGGAAGGCTTAGGCTGAGGTGGCCTGGGGCTTGGTGAGCGGTCAGACGGCAGGTGGAAACAAGCAACCCCGTTGTCCATCACGGATGGCATCAGCTGAGCAGCATTGAGATCAGTGGTCTTTAAGCTTTTGGGCGCGCTTCCTCCTAAAAGAAGTTTGGAAAGCTGTCTGCCTCCTCCAAAAGTCTGCCCTGTGCCTGGCTCCCTGGGCACAGCTGTGTTAGGAATGAAGACTGCCGGGGGTGGGGTGGTTGGGGAGGGACAGGGCAGGGGGCAGGCAGGACAACAGCGGCTGGTTTATTAGCGAACAAGGAAGCTCAGGTTGTTCCTTTAAATGCCAGAGTATTCAAATCCACGTGCCAGGCCTTATCCTAGGCACTTGACATGGTTTCTCTCATTTAACATTCACCCAAACCCTGTGGAATAGGCTAGAATTATCCTCACTGAACCCAGCATTTAGGCAGAGCTTAAGTGACAGCAGCAAACGTGGACCCAGGCTTTTGGCTCCAGAGTCCATGTGCACAACCTCCACACTCTCCTGACCCTTTAAAAGGCAAAGACTGTCTCTTCCCAACATGGTCATCAAAACGGCTTTTGCTGCCCTAGCCAGGCACGGCCTCAGTCCTCAGGTGCAGGCTCAATCCCCAGCCCCGGGTGGGGCTCATATGGGAGGCAGCCAATCGATGTGTCTCTCTTACAGCGATGTTTCTCTCTCTGTCTCTCCCCCGCCCTTCCACTCTCTCTAAAATGAAAAATATCCTCAGGTGAGGACTCACAAATGACCTAAAAAACAAAAAAAACCCATCTTTTTCCTGGAAGCTTAGATGCGTCCTTGAGTCTCTGTTTTCCTCAGAGCTTTATCCATATCTGTGGGAAGGGCTGCTTTAGCCGGGGCGGGGCTGTGTCCGTGATGGTGAGTGAGGTTGGTGTTCCTGATGGGAAGGGCCATGTCCCTGGTGGGGAGGGTGATATGATGTCCCTGCAAAGAAACCAAAACCTCCAGCGGTGGTGGGGAGGGCCATGTCCCTGGTGGGGAGGATGATGTAGTGTCTCTGGGCTGGGTTTGTGGGAGCAGGGGAAGCCCCGCTCACTTCGCTGAACCCAGAGGGGGACAGCAATATCCTGAAGCCAGCAGAATGCCCCATGACTGCAGTCTACCCAGGTTGCCTATAGACTCTGCCCCTGGTGAGCCACTTGTCCCTCCAGGCGTCCTGGCATCCCGCAGACATGAATCTGCCCCGGGAGAGAAAAGGGACAGGGCAAAGGGAAGAACACAGGAGAAAGGGTCATTCTTTGTCAGTTTCAAAATGGACAAAATCTGTAACTGGAGGCAAAATCAGGTTACTCTTGAAGCAAAACTGCAGTCCCAGCTGTGGCCAGGGGAGGAATGCCAGCTGAGAGCTGCAGTCCTTCCTCCTACGTTTTGATCGCTGTTGCCTTTGGGCCACACTTTCTCCTTAGACGCTAATAAATGTTTTCCATCAGGTGCAGGAGGGCTGTACACAGACCCCACTTCCCAGAACTCTGTGAGTGACACGGAAACCCCCTTCTCTGGCTGTGGAAGAAACAAAAAACAAAGAAACCAAAACCTCCAGCGGGGTGTTCCTCCAGTGCCCTCTGGCTCTGCTAGGTGGCGCTGCAGCCTAGCGCATGGCCCAAGCTGCTCAGAGGGCGGGCGCCATGGTGGGAGCCAGGGATGCAGAGGAGAGAGAAGCGTTCAGCTCCCTCTGCTCCAGAGTTGGTCAGGCCCTAGCTCAGCAGTTCTCAACCTGTGGGTTGCGACCCCTTTGGGGGTCGAACGACCCTTTCGCAGGGGTCGCCTAAGACCATCGGAAAACACATATATAATGACATATTGTTTTTGTGATGAATCAAAAATGCTTTAATTATGTTCAATTTGTCACAATGAAATTGGGGGTCACCACAACATGAGGAACTGCATTAAAGGGTCACGGCATTAGGAAGGTTGAGAACCACTGCACCTAGCTGGTTTGGTTCAGTGGATAGAGTGTTGGCCTGTGGGCCGAAGGGTCCCGGGTTTGATTCTGGGGTTGGGGGCTCGATCCCCAGAGAGGGATGTGCAGGAGGCAGCCAATCAATGATTCTCGGTCATCACTGATGTTTCTCTCTCTCCCTCTCCCTTCCTTTCTGAAATCAATAGAAATATATATATATATATATATATATATTTGGTCAGACACTCTGCCCACTGTTATTTCAGGAGCTGTTCCCTCCCCGCCCCCTCCCCATTTACCTTCCTCATGGATCCCAGTGGGCAGTGAGGAGGGTTTTAGGCTCTAGGTTTTGTCTATTCTTGAGGAAAATTCTGGGGAATCTTAAACTTGATCCTAAACATTGCGTCTCTCCGTCTGAGTCTCCCAAGAGTGTTCAAGAACTCGGGGAGGAAGGACCAAGCTCTTGTTGAAGAAGGAAAGGAAGGGACAGTAGCTGAAAGGTTTGCACCGGCTCCTCCCAACCTCCCGAGCAGGCATGGCCAGCAGGGGGGAATTCCGGCCCTGCCCCTGGAGCCCCGTGTGTCCTGGCCTCCGGCCTCCATGGGGCATGGGCCCACCTTTCTCCATCCCGGCGGCTCAGAGAGCCAGCTGTTCGTGGGGGAATAGAGGCCCTGCCGTGGGACCCCGCAGGAGCCAGAGCCCCGTGTGGTCTGGAGGACCCCAAAGAGCCTCTGACCGAAGAGAAGCCTGTGGACTCCCTGCCAGAGGCCGAAACTCCCAAATTCCCGACTCCTTTGCCAGAGGCATTAAAGACGCTGCTTAAAGCACACAGGTGATGGCAAGGCTCTACCTGGAAAAGCCAGAGAGAGAATCCATGGTACAGTGAACCCCAGTGGGGAGCCAGGCATGGGTGGGGCCGGGTGGGCGGGCTGCAAAGGCCCAGAGGAAAGAGCTAGGATGGAGACAAACGTCCCTCCTCAGCCTGGTGGTAGGGCCACGGCTCCTCAGTTGGACGCAGGCCGGGTGTCCTGAGGTTCCCAGGAGAGCCGGGGCTTACGTCCTGTCCCAGCTCCCCCAGCTCACACCTGCCAGTCTGCTGGGGTGACTGAGCTTTGGGACCCACACTCCTGCCTACGGGTTTTCTGCTTCATGCCCCGGGGCCCCGACAGCTGGCCCGGGTCCTTGTTGGGGACACCTGGCTGAAGAGAGGCCTCGTCCGGGCAGAGGGTCATCTGCATCTACTCCAGGAGGGGAGCCCCACCTCACAGCACTGGGACCCACAGGCTGCCAGGGGAGGGCCGTGTTTCAGAGATGAGGTGGAAGGGAGAAGATGCGTTACCAAAGCCATATGTGCAAGGTGAGCACGGGCCTGAAAAGAAAAGGTATTTCCTTATAAGAAGGTGAGGAGAAACATTAAAACCCAAAGCCTGAGCAAGAAAAGCTGAGAATGAAAACGCACAGCTATGGTGTCCCAGGACTACATTGTGGGCTTGCTTGTTCTGAAACTGCCCTACAGGCACGTATCTGAGCAATTATAGGAACACTTCCAATGCTGTGTGCATCTTTTTTAAAAAATGTGATTTTGGAGAGAGGAAGGGAGGAGAAAGAGATAAAAGCATCAATGATGATCGGCTGCCTCCTGCACGTCCTGGGGATCGAGCCCAAAACCCTGGCATGTGCCCTGACAAGGAATGGAACAGTGACCTCCTGGTTCATGGGTGGACACTCAGCCACTGAGCCACACCGGCCAGGCAGCTGTGTCCATCTTGATGCCTCCGTCTATTTCAGTCCTGAAGGACCCATTGCCCTTCATTCATCAGTTGGCAGTAAACAGTCTACTTCAGTGCCTTGAGTCACGCTTTCAACGTTTAATTAAATCATGGTCTATCTATCTAGACTTTGATTGATTTAGGCCTAAGTTGATTTAGATGGGCCACACACATTTACATAGTTTATTTAATAAGCTCATGATTGTACAGATTATGAAATTCCTTAGATATAACAGTATAGTGTGTAAAATCACCCTCTTATTAAGCAGAGTGGTAGAATATAACTTCTTAAAACTAACATTATTGAGGAAATCTGTCGTATTCCTAAATAAAGCCATTTATGAGATCATGCGAAGATATTTCAGCCCATCTGTTTTCACTCGGGGTTTCAGTGATATGGCAAAGCCTCATTAGGAACCAGTGGTGCTGCCCCCCCCACCCCCAAAATGCTTACAGATGGTCGTAAATCCATACAGTAAGCATTAGCCAAACACTCATCTGCCTCCACCAAATATAGTGAAAACTGCCCTCGCCAGTTTGGCTCAGTGGATAGAGCGTTGGCTTTTGGACTAAAGGTCCCAGGTTCAATTCCAGTCAAGGGCACATGCCCAGGTTGTGGGCTCGATCCCCAGTAGGGAGCGTGCAGGAGGCAGCCGGTCGATGATTCTCTCTCGTCATTGATGTTTCTATCTCTCCCTCTCCTCTCCTCTCTGAAATAAATAAAAAAATATTTATAAAAAAATAGCAAAGACTGTTTTAAGCTGTGAAGGGTGAGTCATACGGCTATCACTTTCCTAGAATTCTAATAAAAAACGCATCATGGCTAATTAATGTTCCAAGGAAGGGTCGCAGCTTGCAGGAAATAAATCGGAAGGTGACAGGAAGGAAGGGTGGGGACGCAGCACGCTCTGGCCGGCCGGGCATTGTTGGTGAGATCCTTACTCTCGCCAGGGCCCCAGGGCGAGTGTAATCCCGCTCCCACACTTGACCAGACTGCACATGAGGGGTGGGAGAGGGAGGGAGAAAAGGATGAGAGGAGGAGGCCGGAGGGGCTGGCGGGGTGCAGGGGAAATGGTGAGGGAGCAGCAGGGAGACCCCTCCCCTGCTGATCTGGCGGGGGGGGGGGGGGGGGGGGC
>NW_006289398.1:443734-446121 GCF_000327345.1 Myotis davidii
TGGGTTGCATTTTTGGGTTTAGTTCCATAGGCCTTTTGGGCCTTCAGTGTGACTGAGTGAGCACATCTGGCAACGGAGCCCTGGTGACTCTGTTGAATTTGGGGTCTATGGCAGGTCGTCATGTGACTCTCAGAAGGAAAAATGAGTCAGATTGCCCTAGCCGGTTTGCCTCGGTGGGTAGAGCATCAGCCTGCAGACTGAAGGGTCCCAGGTTCAATTCAGGTCAAGGGCACATGCCAGGGTTGTGGGCTCGATCCCTAGTAGGCGGCTTGCAGGAGGCAACTGATCAGTGATTCTCTCTCATCACTGATGTTTCTCTCTCTCCCTCTCTCTTCCTCTCTGAAATCAATAAAAATATATTTTTAAAAAGGAAAGAAAGAAAGAAAAATGAGTCAGATTGATCTCCAAAAGGCAGCATGAAATTTGCTTTGTGGGAAGAAAGCAGGACACTTCCCTGACTGTGAGCTCCCAGGCGAGTGTCGATGTTCACCCTCCATGACCTGTGGTGCAGGGGGCCAGGTGAGGGGTGGGAGGAGCCGGAGACCTGCCTGCACCTGCCTGCTCAGGCTGCTCTCCCCTCGCCCATGTCACTCTGTATTTGGGCTGCAGCCCCAGGTTTCCAAGCCGACCATCACGATGCGCGGCCCAGCACAGGGGGAGCTTTCCTGCCGAATGGTCTGATGGACGAGAAACCTTTACAAAAATCTCAGAATCAAAGCAAATTTCATTACCTGCTTAATGGACTTATTCGTCAGAAAGAAATCAGGATTCTTCCAGGAAATCTGGAAAGAGTAGGGTGGGTGTCATACTTCCAGCAATTCCTGAAAATGCTCATGTATTATTCATTGCCCTGGAGGGAGGCGTGTGAGGGCCTCTGCTAGGTTGCAGCACCAGGCGCAGCTGTACTTGTCTCAAGGAAGTAGGTGTCTATGAGGGATTTTCTTCGTTTGCTAATCCCTCCCCTTTTCCCCTTGCCTCCCAACCTGCCTCCCCTCTGACAGCTGTCAGGCGAGGGGGAGGCAGTTGGGGGCGACCAGGCAGACAGGCAGGTGAGCAGTTAGGAGCCAGTGGTCCTATATCTAGGAGCCTGTTTCTACTTCCTTTGCTAGTTTATTTTGTTCATTAGATCCCACGTATAAATGAGATCATGTGATATTTGCCTTTCTCTGACTGGCTTATTTCACTTAGCCTAGTGCTCCCCAGGTTCCTCCACTGCTGTCACGAGGGGAAGAGATTCTTCTGTTTTTACAGTTGCATGGTATTCCATGGTGCAAATGTACCACAGCTTTTTTAATCCACTCATCTACTGACGGGCATGTGCCAGATCTCGGCTGTTGTAAATAATGCTGCAATGAACATAGGGGTGCATACATCCTTTCGCATTAGTGTTTCGGGTTTCTTCGGATCTATTCCCAGAAGTGGAATTGCTGGGTCACAAGGCAGTTCCCTTGTAAATGTTGTGAGGAAACCCCATACTGTTCTCCATAGTGGCAGCACCAGCCTGCATTCCCACCACCAGTGCACGAGGGTTCCTTTTTCTCCACATCCTCGCCAGCACCTGTTGTTTGTTGATTTATTGATGATCTACATTCTGACAGGTGTGAGGAGATAACATTGTGATTTTAATTTGTGTTTCTCTGATAAGACATTGAGCATCTTTTCATGTGTGATTGCACGTTTGATAGGGGGTATTAGGATGAAGAGAGATGACTATCATATCAGATAACATGTCCGGTTGGGGCAGATCCCTAAATATTGGGGCAATTTGAGCTATTCCCAAGGACCCGGGAAACATGAGAAGAACCCCCTCTCCGCTCTGTGCCTGGCAGGGTACTGATGGCCCCACCATGGCTACAGGGAGAAGAAAAGTCAGGTTTTGGTGAGAATCTGAGGACCAGCTGCCGATCTGTTGGAAAACACTGGAAAGTCCCATTTGCATGTGATATTGTTCTTATGAAAATGACAGGTTTACTGAAAGGAAAGAAGAAGCCAAGAAAACCTGAGTCATGTTTACCGTGTACCATGGGGCCCAGACTTGTTGAAAGTGCAGCTGCACAGTTTGTTCCCTGTCTGACCAGGGACCAGGTCTCAGTCCCAGCAGCAGGGGGCTTTGCAGCCAGGACGAGCCTGCCAGCTCTCAGCTGTCTTCAGAGACCTCCAAGTTTCTTTCATTGTATTTTGGAAATATCACAACAAGGAATGAAGGACAAGTAACTGACTTTAAAAAAAAAATCTCCCGTTATCATTTAGAGAATATACAGGGCAGACAAGGGTAGGTTTACAGTCGTTTGTATGGAAAATAATGCAATCATCTCTATAAATAAAAACCTAAGCGACCATCGCAACCAAACAGAAGACCGAACAGGCTGCATGGGGTGACCAGTCTG
>NW_006289398.1:446203-451132 GCF_000327345.1 Myotis davidii
ACAGTCGGACCCCCCAAGGGGTCCTGGATTAGAGAGAGGGGGCAGGCTGGGCTGAGGGGACCCCCACACCCCCGTGCACAAATTTTGTGCACCAGGCCTTTAGTTAATAAATAATAATACAAGAACAAACTGTGTTGTGTGTACTCACGACTGTAAAGCCACTTTTGCCCCAGCCTGTGTGTACCTTTTGGGCAGGGAAGGTATGGCAACATCACCCACATCCTTTCAGGGACTGTTTGTGTTTCTAATGCCAGGATTTAGGTCTTGACCTTTTTGAAGGCTCATGGGAAGTGGAAGCATCCTAGGCCCGTGTAGGTGCGTCTGAGAGAGTAGAAATCATCCCTGCAGTCAGGTTGCCAGTGATCTAACAAACAAAACGACCATGATAGACACTTAACTTATATCTTCGCAGAGTGAAAAGGAGTTTTAGGGCCAATAAGGGTAAGGAGAGTTGAAGAATGGAAGCGTTAGGGCAGCTGTGAGCATCAGGCCGCTCAGCCCTCTTCTGCTGAGCCCTCAGGGTGCCTTCTTTCTGTCCTCACCGGGGCAGGGAAGCAAGGAAGAATGACTTTCCTGGCTCGGTGATGGCTTATACATATGTGCTCCATGGCCCGATACCCACAACACAGCTGCTGCCATCTCCGTCCTGGATGCAGGGAGATAGTCTTCCTTTAGGATTTTTGATACCAAATTCTCATTTTTCTTGATGTTAACAAGTCTGCAACAGTTCTTCACCCAAGGATTCTGTCAAGTCTCGTAGCTTTGGGAGGGGATGCCGTTTGTCAAGGAGGTGGTGGAGGTGGTGCTGGTGGTAGTTGGAGAGAGCTCTTCCCTCAGAGGGTGGGTGGCAGGTGATAAGCATTTCGGAGAAAGGACACTTCGGGAGTCAGGCAGTGAGATGGGCTCACAGTCTAGTTCCATGGGCTCTGGGTCAGAAGGCATGTGTCCGAGTCTCAGAACCATTGTTCATTATCTGTGTCACGTTGACCAATTGACTTCATTGTTCCAGGCTTTAGTTTCCACCTTTACAAAGTGGAGCTAATTAAAGGACTAGCCTCATAGGGTTATTATGTTGGGTCAGTGGACCAAGTGTCCAGTCTGGAACATAAAAAAGCCTAATCAATGAGAGCTTAAAAAAATGATTGGAAGAGAAGTCATACAATTTGGTCAAGTTCAGGCTTTCTGAAGTTGTGATCAAAAGCAAATCATATCACCTCTTGAACTGAGGTGGCCTAGCAAGGTGTCATGGTTACTCCAGCCAATGATTCTTTTTCTTGGCTGTGTATTCAAATTGCCGGGGAGGTTTAAAATAGATCGATGCTTCGGCTCCACTCCTAGAGATTCTGACTTCACTAGTTTGAACATCAGGATTTTGAAAAATCGCCCTGATGATGCTAATGCACAGCCAAGATGGAGAATCACGGCCTTGTCCTGCCCCCTCTTCTTCACGTAGCCCCTGATCGCTGGGGTTTTCTTTTCCCAGTGAGATGGCAAGGACTGCGGACTCAGCTGTGTGTCACCCTTCATTGCCTGGCAGGGGCCTGGAAGCTGAGAAGCTTGGTTTCTGGATCCAGCTTATCCTAACTGGCTGTGGGACCCTGCGTCATAATGAGATTGAGGAGGGACACCTCCTCAATCCAAACACCATACCAACTACTTGGCATGCACTCATTCATTTATCTTATCAGCCTGCTGAAAAGTTAGTAACCCACCCAAAGCCACACCACTGTGACGTGAACCCAGGAAGCTGGGAGCCTACCATGAACCCTCTACCCTGCCCAGCTGATCCCAGCCTGCTCTTGATCTTATTCACCCCTAAGTGGAGGAGGGGGCTGCCTGTGGGTCCCTCCCAGCTCTGGCGTTCTGCTGCTCCCACCTGCACCAGGTGGGTGGTCTGGCACACTCGGTCATAGGTGGATTTTTTTTTTTTCCCAATTTCCAAGGTACTTTATTGTTAAAACGGGTCACAACACTAAGCCTCGGGTTGGTTCTGCCAACACACAAGCTACAAATGCTTGCCTGGCAGCTGAGGGGCGCTCTGCGGTAGCATGTTTGAGAATTGAATAAAAATCCATATAAAACAAATATTCAAGTAGTTTCCATAGGAACACGTAAGTGTGACCCCGTCGCCTAGGCCTTCCACCTTGTTCCATCTGTGCCACCCCCACTTACAAAGACATTCCAAACTAGCAACATAGGTGGATTTTTAAATCAAGAAATTGACCTCAGACCAGAATGGGCACAGCAGAACAGGGACAGGGGACACACGGAAATTGTGACCTAGGAGGGTGCTCTGCTCAAGTAGTGATGCGGCTGAAAAGAAATATCATGTTAACCACTCCCCGTCCCCTGGGCCCTCTGTTTAGCCAAGTGAATAAGTACAGGGCTGTGTTAGTCCCCAGAGGCTAGCTGAGCCTAGGACAGTGATGGCGAACCTTTTGAGCTCGGTGTGTCAGCATTTTGAAAAACCCTAACTTAACTCTGGTGCTGTGTCACATATAGAAATTTTTTGATATTTGCAACCATAGTAAAACAAAAATATCATGTATTTTTTTGATATTTATTTTATATATTTAAATGCCATTTAACAAAGAAAAATCAACCAAAAAAAATGAGTTTGCGCGTCACCACTGACACGCGTGTCATATTGAAAAGAGACTTTCCCTGCGTGCAGCAAATTATCAGGAATCTTGGGGGAGCAGAGTGTAACAGTGAGAGAGAAAAATGAAAAAGTCTCTTGAGTGGATGGATGTGGCCCCAAAAGTAAAAAGTAAATCTATGTAACTGGAATTTTCCATGGCTGCTGGGTTGGAGGATGGTGAAGTCTGATGTTCAAGTTTAAGTCGATGCCTGCTACTCTGTGTGGTAACACCCTTCATTCGCACAAAACTATCCATATAATTACACTCTTTTAGTGGTGCTTTGAGGGAATGAGGAAATGGGGTTGGTGTCGAATGATGGAGGAAAACAGTGAGGAAGACGAAGGATGGTCACTGGAGACAGTACAAAGAGTAGAGAGGAATAGTTTAGGGCAGTGGTTGGCAAACCGCGGCTCATGAGCCACATGCGACGCTTAGGCCCCTTGAGTGTGGCTCTTCCACAAAATACCACGTGCGGATGCGCACATACAGTGCGATTGAAACTTCATGACCCATGTGCAGAAGTCGGTTTTCAGAAAGGAGATAGACGAAACAAGTATACAGGACGAGTGTGGATGGGAGAGTTGGAAGGGGTCGACCTCAGCGAACGTACCTCAATCAGATTGAGGATGTTTTTAGCAAAGGCCAGCTTAGGAGTACCCTAATTAAGTTAATAACAGTGTACCTACCTATATAGTTTAAGTTTAAAAAATTTGGCTCTCAAAAGAAATTTCAATCGTTGTACTGTTGATATTTGGCTCTGTTGACGAATGAGTTTGCCGACCACAGGTTTAGGGGAAGCACGGAGAACTGTCGGTGGAAACTTGGGAGTCCTCAGATTCATTGGGTGAACACTAGGCTGAAAGAAATCTAATTTGGCATATCGGAGGACAGGAAGATCCTGGAGCCTGAGGGGCTGGAACAGCCAGGGGGCTGACATTATTCAAGGTAATGCAAGAGGTCAGGAGAGAAGAAGGTGGTTTCCCCAGTGAAACACAGAGTCATGGGATGGAGACCCCCTAATCTACATAGATTCTGAGGAGCAGAAGAAAGGTGAGGTGGAGTAGCTCCCTCACCTGGGCAGGGCCTAGAAGACGCATCTCCACCTTGGTGTTCCCCGGGTCCTGAATGGTCCTTAGGCCTGAGGAGCGTGGAGTCCCGTGGGTTTCCAGAATCTTGCTGTCCTGTCCCACTGCAGCGAGAAAGGCTGGCGTAATGGTCCTGGAGGTGCCCTGGGCACAGGACTTATGAAGTGGCCAGCAGGTATTTTAGGTCCGAGTAGACACTCAGAATAACGAATGTAGCTCTCCTGGCTTAAAGTCCTGGCAGGAAGTTCCCAGAGAGAAAAGCTGCAGACCGTGGATGTCAGTTGCTGGAAGGCGACTTCAGATCTCCTGGCATTGAGGTGAAGGAGGTAGAGCAGCCCAGCCGTGTGGCTCAGTGGTTGAGCATTGACCTATGAACCAGGAGGTCACTGCTCCATTCCCGGTCAGGGTACATCTGGGGTTGTGGGCTTGATCCCCAGTGTGGGGTTGGGGGCTGGCGGGGGCAGTCAATCCATGTTTCTCTCTCATCAACATTTCTATATCTCTATTGCGCTCCCTTCCTCTCTCTCTAAAATCAATAAAGACATATATATGTTTTTTTTTTAAAAAGGAGATGGGACACAATGTGATTGGCTTGGTGACCGGCGATGCTCCAGCTCCCCTCAAATACCCCCTTCTAACACCAGAATGCCCAGCTTTAAGAGCAGGATGAACTTTAGAAATTACTTTAGTGAAGTTTCTGGTGTTAATAGCATTTTTTAGGAAAATGAAGACTACGAAGTGAAGAGCCTAGCCCCAAAAACCCAGCCTTTTTGCCTAAAGACCAGAGTCGAGTGGAGTCTTGGGACAACCAGCCATTGCTTTTCCCCTTTAACCTCCGTGCCCTTCAAATGCAAGGGCCAGTATATGGGTGCCCGGAGCAGAAGTCATCTGACTTCAATTCCTACCCAAGTGTACATGACTTACAGAAAGTGTTTTCTTTTCAGCGGGCTAGGAAAACTTGGTGAAAGGCATGAAATTGAGGAACCTCAACATGGAGAAAGCATCCCGATGATGGGGAAAGCCACAGGAAGGGGTTGGGTGGGAGATGCGCCAGGCAGAGCCGATTTCATAACTTAGCCTAGCGCTGGGCTGCGGAGTTGAACATGCAGGGGAACCTCCCAGGACACTGGGAGAGGGAGAAGGACTCTTTGTTGAATGGTTTATTGATGGACACATTGTAAATCAACAAGAACCCAAACCAC
>NW_006289398.1:451142-453018 GCF_000327345.1 Myotis davidii
AGAATCACTCGCATGAAGGCTATTTCTGCTCCATCCAAAGGTTTTCAGTTACCTTCAGAGTCAACAGGAAATTAATCAGCAAGTGGAAAGTGGAAAGGTCTGCATCTCCCTGTAGGAGTCATTAAAATAAAAGCAGATTTGGCGAAATGGCAAGGTGCTTTCATAAAAATTGTTAAGAATCTCTCTCTATCCTCTTACTTAATGAGCTGACGGTTCCAAAGTTAAGCCCCGAAGAACAGAGGCTCCTTGGAGGATGGGGTACACGCTGTCCTAGGCCCTGCGCCCCTCTGCCGCGCACACCAGCCTGATCGCCGTCCAAATAGCTTTTCCTTTGCTCTCTCCAAAAGCCCCTGGAAGCCCGGCCACGCTGCGCCACGGTCTATTTAACACTTCCTGAACTCGTCTAAGGCCATATTTCTGTCCTGTATTGTTTGCCTCGCCTCTCCCCGCTGAGCCCCTGGGGGAAGGAGGGTTTTTCCTTGTTTTGGAATGATTTTATTTATTATTGTAAGCCTAAGTAGATAATGTGCTTCCTTGCTTATCGCCCAGTGGTGTAGAAATATGAAATAAGCATAATACCTGGATGCGGTAGAGAGCATAAAACGCGGCCTCTCGCATAACCTTTGCTTGGCCGCGCCGAGTATCGGGGGAAGCAGCTTCTCGTGGTCTTCCTTAGTGTGGACACTGGATGCCCCGAGACCCAGAACCTGTGGCCTGGCGCAGGGCAGCAGCAAGGGACCTGTCCTTATTCTCTGGCACCTGACCTACTGATCTCCCAAAGTCCCCTTCCTCCCCGAACCAACCTGGTGGTGAAGGGAGTGGACACGGAGTCAAATGCATTTCATATGAGTCTCAGTGAAGACCCCTGGGGTTGCAAGTAACTGAAACCAACTTTAACTGGCATAAGCAAACAGGAACTTTATTGGAGAACCATGGGGGGTTGTCACAGGACCCATAGACCATTGGTTCTCATTCTCAGAGGCTTGCCATGAAACAGCCATTCTCTCTCTCTCTCTCTCTCTCTCTCTCTCTCTCTCTCTCTCTCACACACACACTCTCTCTCCTTCTTACTGCCTATCCTCTTCGTTTCCTGGGCCCTACTAAATATGAGTTTCATAAAAGCAGGGATTTTGTCTGGTTTGTTTCCGGCAGGCTCACCCATGCCTAGAACAGTGCCTGGCATATAGTAGCTGCTCATCAGCACTTGCTTTGTATGTTTCTGCAGAACAGCTCCCTATGTTCCCCTGTGGGCATGTCAGAAGGCAGTCAGCCCGCAATACCCACCATTCTGTCTTGAAATTCTCATGAATGCTCAGCGTGTCTTTTCATCCATCCTTTACAGATAAAACAGTTTTCATGGTGGTGACATCTCCTTCTTCCAGAAACACATCACCTGCTAGGTGTAGATGGATAAAAAAGCCAAAATGTATCAACTGGTTCCTCTGGACCAACGAAGATCTGATTAGTAACCTATAGCTGTTCCCAAACGAATGGTGTATTTATTAACTTTGTTCATCCCTTTGTATCTTATCTTTTAGAGGCTAAATTCTCTTTCTCTCCATTTAATTCATATCATTTTTTTCAAGGCTACAGTCTCTTACGCTCCATTTAATTCATATCACTTAACAAACATTTAGACAGCACTGACACCTTGTGAGGACTTGTATGAGTTGTTGGAGTAACAGATTCTACCTTCAAGGAATTCAGAGTGCAGCAAGAGTAGAAGGCTGAGTAAATAGATAATGTAACCTAAGATCAGAGCTGTGATAAAGGCCCAGATAAGGACCATCAGCAGGATAGCAGAGGCACTCAACAAGAACGGGGGAGAGGTTTGGAGAAAGGAGCTCTGGGAATGCTTCCTGGACAAGGGGGGGCC
>NW_006289398.1:453420-453787 GCF_000327345.1 Myotis davidii
GGATAGCCCGGCCTTGTTTATACACTGGGGGCAGAAAGAAAGCAGAAACACACACATCCACCGAAGACCTGGGTTTGGAATGGCATGCAATCACTTCTGCCCCATTATACTAGTCATGGAAGTTTCCAGACCATTTCATTCAAGGTAAAGGGACAGGTCTTCATGGGAGATGCTGCAAGGTCTTTGCCAAGGATATGTATATAGGAAAAGGTAAATAATTAAAACCATTTTGCAATCAATTCAGTACAAGGAACTTAGATGATTGGATTTCTCTTGACAAAGATGGGGGAATAACAAAAGGATATTTTATTATTAAAATTATATGATTTTAATAATTAAGATTTATAATATTATATTGAAATATTTT
>NW_006289398.1:472147-473468 GCF_000327345.1 Myotis davidii
CTCTCTCTCTCTCTCTCTCTCTCTCTCTCACACACACACACACACACACACACACACACACACTCTCTCTCTCCTTCTTACTGCCTATCCTCTTCGTTTCCTGGGCCCTACTAAATATGAGTTTCATAAAAGCAGGGATTTTGTCTGGTTTGTTTCCGGCAGGCTCACCCATGCCTAGAACAGTGCCTGGCATATAGTAGCTGCTCATCAGCACTTGCTTTGTATGTTTCTGCAGAACAGCTCCCTATGTTCCCCTGTGGGCATGTCAGAAGGCAGTCAGCCCGCAATACCCACCATTCTGTCTTGAAATTCTCATGAATGCTCAGCGTGTCTTTTCATCCATCCTTTACAGATAAAACAGTTTTCATGGTGGTGACATCTCCTTCTTCCAGAAACACATCACCTGCTAGGTGTAGATGGATAAAAAAGCCAAAATGTATCAACTGGTTCCTCTGGACCAACGAAGATCTGATTAGTAACCTATAGCTGTTCCCAAACGAATGGTGTATTTATTAACTTTGTTCATCCCTTTGTATCTTATCTTTTAGAGGCTAAATTCTCTTTCTCTCCATTTAATTCATATCATTTTTTTCAAGGCTACAGTCTCTTACGCTCCATTTAATTCATATCACTTAACAAACATTTAGACAGCACTGACACCTTGTGAGGACTTGTATGAGTTGTTGGAGTAACAGATTCTACCTTCAAGGAATTCAGAGTGCAGCAAGAGTAGAAGGCTGAGTAAATAGATAATGTAACCTAAGATCAGAGCTGTGATAAAGGCCCAGATAAGGACCATCAGCAGGATAGCAGAGGCACTCAACAAGAACGGGGGAGAGGTTTGGAGAAAGGAGCTCTGGGAATGCTTCCTGGAAAAGGGGGTGCCTGAGATGAGTTCAAGGATGAGTAGGATCAGCCCGGTGAAGAAGGATGGGTGAGGTGGGAAGACCAGGTTAATCTGTGAAATTGACCCAATGATTTGTTCAAAGTGTGGCTGATGCAAAGAACACAAGTGCCAGAGTAGCTAAGACAGAGAAAGAGGGACAAGTTTGTATGGGCTAGTACAGTTGGTTATTGCCACGTAACAAACCCCCCCAAAAGCCAGTGATTTAGACTGTACGCTTTTATTAATGCTCATGAGTCAGCAGATCAGCTGGGAAGTTTGGCAGGACTGGCCGAGACCATGTGATATTGATGGGGCTTGCTCAGGTGTAAGTGGTCAGGGCAGACTGGGCTGGTCTTGGGTGGCCTCACTCACTTGCTGGCAGGTCCCTGGCTGTTGGCTGGGTGCCAGACAATGTGGTTTATTATTATTATTATT
>NW_006289398.1:473492-482245 GCF_000327345.1 Myotis davidii
AGGTAAATAATAAAACCATTTTGCAATCAATTCAGTACAAGGAACTTAGATGATTGGATTTCTCTTGACAAAGATGGGGGAATAACAAAAGGATATTTTATTATTAAAATTATATGATTTTAATAATTAAGATTTATAATATTATATTGAAATATTTTATTAAAATATTTACAAATTTTAAAGTTATTTTTCACTTACACATGCAACATAAAACATTTTTCCTTAAGGATAGGATCAGATAAGGCTGAGGTCTCCTGCCAGCCGCATCCTTATTGAGCAGGATGATCTGGGTGACGTTTCCCTGGATACTAGCCTCAGGTCCTCTCCAGGCTGGAGTGGACCATTCCTCAGCATCCTTTGCCTCTGGTGGTCCAGCTAGGCAGGAAGCCACATGAACCTCTTTGCCCCCGGCAACAGTCTCTATTTTCCCACAGTATATCATAAGAAACTTTGTCAACTGCCTCATGACATCCAGACCCACTGTGTCTACAACATTCCCTATTGATTCTTGGTCTAGTAACCCTGTCAGAGGAGACAATGGTATAGGTATAGTGTTGGCTCCCTCAATCTCCTGCTCAAATCTCCTTTAATAACCTATTCTAGAAGGTGGCTCAAATTCCATACTTGGGGGCATCCATATTGATGCACTTTTTGAAATTTGGAATTCAGTTCCCTTCCCTTGGCCAAACTTCCTTAAACAATGAGCAGTGTTTCCACCATCCCCCCACCCCCACCCACCCCAGGTCCTCCCTGCTCCCTCAGATAAATTCAGCCAGGCCCACCTGATTGGTCTCATTTACGCCTACCAGGCATCAGGCCAGCTCCTCTCTGGGATGGATCTTCAGTTCTCTCAGGCCAATGAGCTTCAGTCCTATACCCTGACACAGGGAAAAGAAAAAGAAAGATGGGAGGAGATGAGGAGAAGGGGAAGAAAGTTTAAAGATGGGGGAAGAAGGCACAGATCAGTTATGCAACTTGTCTAAGGCCACACAGCTACCAAGAGTCAGTGCCAGGATTCATCGCCCATTCTATCTTCCTTCATAGCCAAGGTTATATCCACCTTGTGATGATGATTCATTCCATCTTTTAATGCATATTCTTCTAAAATTTGAGGTCATCAGAGAGCATCTCAAGGAGCCACTTAACTTCTTGTGACCACCCCTCCCAGTCCTGGGCCATCTGTGTTGGGTGGGATTGTAGTCAGAATGCCCTCCAGGGAGCCTCTCACCTTCCGTGTCTTCTCTGAACTCTGAGGATCCAGCCCCCTAATGTTGAAAGCTGACATGTGACTGAGGTGGTTCTGTCCCTCCCCCTTTCCTAAAGTATAAGCTACTATGTACTGCCTACTTGTTCTTTTCTTCTTAACTAGTTTGTTGCAGCTGATCAAAATTCAGGGCAGAGCAATGTTCCTCCTTATCACTTCTTCAACTTTCTGGGAGATGAAGTAGTCATAAGCCATGCGAAGAATTTGTTGTGTGTGTTGTTCTTAGCTGAGCTCACCCCTGTCTTGCCACATAATAAAATGCTCTGAGTCCTGCATTCTGCTGGTTACTTTGGGATTTGTTTGTTTGTTCATTGTTAACCACAACTGAACTTGAAGTCTGGGAACAGTTCCCAAGTTTCTGGAACTAGTAAGTGGCTCCACATCTTTCTGTTGTTGCTATAGATCAATTCTGAGGAGAAACTCAACCTTGAAACCTCTTCCTCCTCTCACTTGTCCCTCTCCTCCCCCCTATTCAATTAATGGCTGTTCTCTCTTCAAAATATCTCTTACATCCTACTTTCAAAACTCTTTAACCACCATACACAAAACAAATCTAGGCCTTTGAAACTTCCTAACTAGCAGGCTGGCCGTAACTCCTGCTCACACCAGTTGCCATGCAAATTTCCTCACCTGTACCTACCCACATTGCTAACAAACCAGTCAGGCAACTCCATTCCCTTCCCAGGGACCCAGGAATGGCTTAGGAATGGCCATGTGTCCTGGTTCTGTTCAAAGAAGTGTGAGGGAATGTCCACTCTGGACCTTCTAGGAAAGGTTTCCTTGCTCCTAAAACACCTATTGATTCTGCAGTCGGGTTCTTTGCCTCGTCTCAGTGTGATAGAAATGTTTGGTGTGCACAGCGCCTGGAGCCTGCCCTTCCTCCGCACATCTAGTTAGCTGTCATTTCAACCATCCATGTTTTAGAATACAAGCTTCTCAACAGAGACACCAACCTCTCTGCCTGTGAGCTTCCCACTGTCCATTTCACTCAGGTAAAGGACCTGGTACATATAACATACTCGAGCAATGCTTGTTGAATGAATGAATGAAGGGATGACTCAAACCCTCAAATATGCCCTTTGTCTATAGGGTGAAGTCTATCATTCAAGGCTTCTTATGAATCTCATATCCTACATCCCCCTAAATGGACGCTGCTGTATATAGAAGCTACTACAGACACATTTTGCATTATCAGACTTCTCATCTCTTATTTATGCTCTTCTTTTTGTTGTGAATACACCTGTTCTCTCTCTATCCCAATTCAATCTAATTAAAATAAGTGATCTCACTCTAGCCGGTTTGGCTTGGCGGATAAGGCGCCATACTGTGGACTGAAGGATCCTGGGTTTGATTTCGGTCAAGAGCACATGCCCAGGTTGTGGGCTCGATCCCCAGCATAGGACATGCAGGAGGCAACTGATCATTGATTCTCTCCCATCATTGATGTTTCTATCTTTCTCTCCCTCTCTTCTCTGAAATCAATAAAACACATATTTTATTAAAAATAAAATAAGTGATCTCTCTTTTTAAATAAAAATGCCCATATTACACTGAATTGCTAGTTTGGCATGTATATATTATCATTCTTGATGTGTATTTTGGGTAGGTGCTCAAATGTCACGTTTCTCAGATGATCATGTTGCTTCTCATCTCTGAATCCTATTCAATACCTCCGGCAATGCTACGCAAGCAGATGAAATCAGGACTCTTTACAAAATGAAGGGTGAATGACGGGTAGTTGTAAGCATGTGAGTGCAGGGTTCTTGGGAAGTCCTCTGTCATCCCAGTCTCTTTACTCAGGCAAGTGAGGTTCAAAGTCTTACTATGAAGCCTTTATTCTTTTGGCTTCCTCTGGTTTTATCTTCGTTTCATTCTCAGTCCTCCCCTCTCTCATTCATCCCAAGCATCCCAAGATGATAGTGACGTTTTCCTCTTGGTTCTTTGGGAGTTGATGGTGGAACCAAGTACTCCTCCTATGGAAGACCTCAAGGGCTTTGAACTTGGGGCCAGGCAGGCCCTGAAAGTGATGTCCAAATCCCCAGGCAGAGGGCAAGTTCCTGTGGGTACTCAGAGAGACTTTCAACCCCTCTCACTGATTTGGCAGTTTCATCCATGAGAGGACGAAGGGGAAAATGTGCTCCACTCAGACGCTGTCTGCGGATTTGTGAACAGTTAGGACAGCGAACAGCCATGGCTGTCGGGTTATTTCCGGTCCCCTCCTAATGGCTTATTTCTTCAAAGCCATTCTCCTTTGGCTTGTTCAGGGCTATCCTAGCTAAAAGGTGTTTTAAGCACAAATCAGCTATTATTGGCCTTGGGAGCTCATTTCACACACAGTTTATCAGGTTCCCAGGCAATTTGGAAACTCCCTTGGGGCTTTTGTAGGCTTTATCAGAAGTCTCACCTTCAAAGGCCAGTTCTATAGGAGGAAAATGCTGTCAGTCCCAGGCCCTGGATCTGAGGCCACCATCCCTGGGGTGCCCTTACTGTCTTTCAGAAACCTGATGGCAAAACCAAGTGTCAGTTTCCTCTGAGATAAGCATTCCTTCCTCAAATTGTTTTCTCCTTTAACTTAACTCACCGAGTTTCAGTCAGTCATCTTTCCATTCAGGTGCATGTGTTTTATTACACTCTCTCCCCTTTGCAGACCCAGGAAGGGCTTGCTCTTTATTTCCCTCACCTTCACCTCTGTCTCAGCATCGCTGATCTCACACTAAGTCCCCGCAGTCTCAGATCCTGGAGCGAGGGAGCAGGGGGCAGTCACTGTGTGCCGGGGAGCTGGGGACTCCGGACACAGGTAAGATCCAGTCACGGTCCATTTTATGGGGAAATGTGATTACTGGCTGAGGCTGGATGGGGATGAGACTGGAAAGACTCACCCATTGATTCTGCAGAGGGCCTCTCCTGCCCTTTCCAGGATACCCTCCCAGCTGGGACCCTCCCTGCATGGTGTGAGGCTTACCCTGACCAATCCCGGCCCTCAGGGCTATTCTCAGTGAGCCCCAGCCCAGTCTCAGACTCTACCCTGTAGTCAAGCAAATCAGCTGCACCACAAACGATTTTCAGTGCAGCCTCACATCTTATCGAATTTTCCAACAAGCCCCCAGAGGTTAAGCTGGGAACCCATGAGTCAGTGGCTCAGCTATGCTGTGAAATGTGGGGCTGGCCAGGCTCCTCTCTCCCCAGCAGACCACAGGGTCCCTCTTCTGCAACAGGATCGGCCAATCTGCAGAGAAATAGAATTAAACTATTAGCAAGTGGTTTCTGACTCTTGCAGACACACCAGCAACAATAGCCACTTTTACATAGTGTTTACCGAGAGCTGTTTGTTTTGGCTGCCTTCACTCTATTACACATTCCTGTCACTTAATTGTCCTTGCACAGATAAACAAAGACCTTCTGGAGCAGGGCTGGGCCGCTGGAGAACTCAGCCAAGCCAATGTTTGTGAAATTGAGGAGGAAAGGGGGGTTCGCTCTATATATTCAGCTGTGCTCTGAAGTGACACCATTTTCTCTACACAGCCAACCATTTCCTGAACCTCTGGGTTCCCCGCTGCTGCCTTTAGTTGGGAAAGAAAATTAAAAAATGTGTGCGAATTCTTGAGGTCATTATTATTAAATGCTTCCTCTGACCTTCAAAGCTGTTTGGCAGGCTCAAAGCTCACAGAAGGCACAGTGGGCAATTTCGTTCTTGCTCTTTACTATGTCACATTTTATAATGATGTTGATGCGATTAGTGGAGAAATATCAGTAGACATGGGTAAAGGATCTCATGAGGTAAGAACTGTACAGAACGTGGACCTAAATATGGGTGTCTGTCTCTCTCACCTTTCTCTCTCTCTCTCTCACACACACACACACACACACACACACACACACACACACAATAAAGGCAAGAAAGAAAGAAAACACAGCTGTTCATACACATTTTCCCCTTCACCGTCTATGTGTAGTTTCTGGCTGGAGAGCAGGGGCAGATATTAGCGAAATGAAGGGTCAGTTCCTGCCCGTGGCGAGTTAACAATATAGCCGGATGGTGAGGTCATGCCATTGTTAGAGATGGCTAAGACTTCTTAAACAGAGGCAGAAAGATTAGACAGTGGCTTCCGGAGGCTTTGGGAACATTGCAAATTAAAAGTCAGTTTCTGAAGGTCACGTTTAGGGGCCATGTCCATGTTTGTTGTCCTGTGTGTTCTATCGAGAAGCTCATGGACTGTGGAGGAAAGACATCATAGACGTGGGCAGGTGAGCATGGAAATGGCAGCTAGGACTCCCATCTCCAACCCTCAGCTGCTGGGTCTCCTACTGAAGAATGTTGTTAGAAGAGAAAGCAAGGAGACTGGTTATGTTAAAAGTATGTTTTATCCTTTAAATTATTAATAAACATGAACAGAGCACTACTAAGCACAGGGTACAGAAGAAAATATATGTTGTGGGTTTTAGCAGTTAATTGAAGGAAAATAATGGTGCCTTCGGATGCAAAGGACCTGAGGGTGAACTAATCGCTGCCTTTGCACATGCTGTTCCTTCTGCCTGGAATACCACTCTTTGCCTGGTTCATCCTTACTTCCCATGCAAGCCTCAGATGAGATGTTACCTCTTCGAAGAAGCCAGGCTTGGTCCTCTCAAATTCATACCCTTCCTGTGTGATCTCGTAGCCTTTCTCAATCTCATGCTACTTACTTTAAAGTATTTTATTTGAAAATACCCTGCCCAACACTGCCCAATGTTGACCCAAGGTCTTTCAGAATAGACACTGTCTATTTTGCATGTTTATCCCTACAGCCTAGCACACAGTGGGTCTATAGCTAATATTTTTTAAATGAAAGAATAAAATTATCCCTCTTCATGGAAGAAGGCAACAAGGAAAAGGTTTTAACAGTGTAGCTGAGAGAAGGGGTGTATTAGTTTCTTGTGGTTGCAAATTGCCACAAACCAGGTGGCTTAAAACAAAAGAAATTTATCCTCTCACAGTTCTGGAGGCTAGAAGTCTGAAATCAGTTTCACTAGGTAGAAATCTAGGTGTGAGCAGTGCTGTGCTTCTGAATCTGTTCCCTGCTTTTCCCAGCTTCTGGTCACTGCCAACATTCCTTGGCTTGCGGCTACACCACTTCAATCCCCTTCTCTGCTCTGTCTTCGCATTACTTCCTCATCCCAGTGTATGTCAAATCTGCCTCTGCTTCTCTCTTAAGGATCCATGGGATTACACTTAGGGCCCACCCAGGTAACTCAGGATATCCTTCCCATCTGAAGATCCTTAATCACACTTGCCAAGATTTGGTCACATAAAATAACTTTCACAGGTTCCAGAGATTAGGACATGAATATCTTTTTTTGGGGGGGGGGCGGGGGGAGCATTTTTCAGTCCACTACAGAAGGCATGGAAAGAAAATTTTATGATGATAAAGGTGTTATCATCATGAAAGTAATTTGATGAAGAATAATATAACTAATAGAATGAACAAAATATTTGAAAATGAGGACACTGATAAAGAGGAAATAAAAGAGAAGTTATTATTAAAAAAGAATCAAGAAATTTAATTTGGCAATCTAGAGAGACAGACTCCGTAGCCCAAGAGCATAGCTAGGACTCAACTGCCTGGTTAAAAATGCTTCCACCATTGGCTGGCTCTGTGACCTGGGTTAAGTTACTTCTCTATGCCTAAATTTCCTGACCAATAAAATGGGAATAATCATAGTACTTCTTTTTTTTTTATATATTTTATTGAGTTTTCACAGAGAGGAAAGGAGAGAGACAGAGAGTCAGAAACGTCAATGAGAGAGAAACATCGACCAGCTGCCCCCTGCACACTCCCCACTGGGGATGTGCCCGCAACCCAGGTACACGCCCCTGACCGGAATCGAACCCGGGACCCTTCAGTCTGCAGGCTGACGCTCCATCCACTGAGCCAAACCGGTTTCGGCATAGTACTTCTTTATAGGGTTGTGGCAAGTGATTTTAAGACTGAATATATTTAGAGTATTTGGAAGTGTTTGCTATTATTATTCTATTAGACTAAAGAAACCAGAACTCTCCAATAAGAAATATGAACAAAACAGAAAAGATCTATGTGTGGGAGAGATAGTTGGTAAGAAAAAGGAAGTTTAAAATGACTGATTAAGAAGAAAGCAAAAAAAAAAGCTGCATAAATGATGTAAGATGAAAGGTATTTTTAAAAAGCAAATTAAAAACATTTGTAACCACAAATTTGAGAAATTGAGTAAACATGTTCATATCAGAAGAAAAACAGAGACTATAATTGAGGACATCAGGAAAATTGCAGAAAGAGCAGAAAAGAATGTTCCAAGGCTAACAGCATTTCTTTTCTTTATATGCGGTTTCCTTTATAGGTGGTTGGTGGTGTTTTTACAGATCTTCTATGTCTTTGCTGATTTTTTTGTCTAGTTATTCTATTAATTTCTGAGAGAAGATTGATAAAATCTCTAGGACTGTGGAGTTGTCAATTTCTCCCTTTCATTCCGTTTTTACTTCATATCTTCTGCATCTCTCTTTTTAGTTACATACACATTTATGATTGCTATGCCTTCCTCATGAGTTGATCCTTTTATTAAAATGAAAAGAAAAATCCCTTTTATCTGTGATAATACTTTTGGTTTTGTCTGTTAGTTGCCTAGGATTGCTATAAAAATAAAGTATCACAAGCTTGGTGACTTAAAACAAAATAAATGTATCCTCTCTCAGTTCTGGAGGCTAGAAGTCCAAAATCACGGTGTCGGCCGGGCATGCTCCCTCTGTGGGCTGAAGAGGAGACTCCTTCTTTGCCTCTTCAGTTCTGATGGTTGCCTGCAGTACTTGGTGTTCCTTGGCTTGTGGATGTATCAATCCAATCTGCATCTATGTCTTCATACAGGCTTCTTCTTCCTGTCTGTCTCTGTGTCCAAGTTTCCCTCTTCTTATAAGGACACTCATCACTGGATTTGGGTCTATCCTGATCCTCAATGACCTCCTTGATTGCATCAGCAAAGACCCCATTTCCAAAAAAGGTCACATTCACGGGTATCTTTTTGAGGAACACAATTCAACCCACATCTTGAAATCTATTTCGTCTGATATTCATTTGGCCACTGCAGCATTCTTATGCTTTCTATTAGAATTGTGTGTGTGTGTGTGTGTGGTGGGGGGTGATGGAGTTGCGGGGGGACATGGGGGGTAGGTATATGTATATATTTCCATTCATTTACTTTGAGTTTGTATCTTCACATTTAAAATATGTCTCTCTTTTTTTTCACTTTAATATATTTTTTATTGATTAAGATATTACATGTGTGTCCTTGTCCCCACGTTACCCTCTACCCCCGCCCCCCGCTCTTGCCCTCTCCCCCATTGTCCGTGTCCATTGGTTAGGCCTATATTCTTGCATATAATCCTTTTGTTGATCTCTCCCCCTTACCCCCACCCTCCCCTACCTTCCCCCTGAGGTTTGACAGTCTGTGTGGTTTTAACTTGCATTTCTCGGATGATTAGTGA
>NW_006289398.1:483784-487476 GCF_000327345.1 Myotis davidii
CCCCCTACCTCTGCGCTTCTCTTCTGCAGCTTCTCTTGCTCTCAGTATGCTTTTCTTTCCTTCTAGTTGTAGAATTTACAGTCAGCCAGGCTTCCTGTGGTTCTGGATGATGTCCGTATTGTTTTTCTGAGGTATTAATCAATTGTTGTGAGCAGCATCAACTTCCCGGTGTTTATCTCTGCCGCCATCTTAGTTTCTCCCCTAAAATATGTCTCTTATAGGTGGTAGTTTCTAATATCCATTCTGACAATCTCTGTCTATTGAATTGTTTAATCCATTAATATTTAATGTAATTATTAATATGTTAATAATTACATATTATTAACATGTTAATAATACCATTTTATTTTTTCACCTCTCTTCTGTTTTTTGTCTTTTTTTCATTTCTTGTCCTTAAAATATTTGAATATTTAAAATCCTGTTTAAATTTTTGTATTGCCTTTTTATTTTATTTTATTTTTTTAAAAATATATCCCATTGCATGAATTAACAGTTGCTTTTGTTGCAACTGAGCAAAGGATTCTTTGCAGATCTGTATCTCCTAGCCAGAACCGTGTAACTGTTGCTGGGCAGTGTGCCTTTCAGTCCGCAGGCCGATGCTCTATCCACTGAGCCAAACCGGTTTTGGCTGTATTGCCTTTTTAGCTTTGCATTTTTCTTAATTGTTGATTAGTGATTATAACATATATTCTTAATTTTTCACAGTTAACATGGTAAGTGTGTAAAATATGGAAACCTTGCAAATACATAGAGTTATAGCTACCCTTCTGTCCTTTGTGTTATATACCTACATTATAAATCTCACAATACAATGCCATTCTTTTCTGCTTTAAACAGATTTATTTTAAAAATTAAGAGGGACAAAAAGAAATATTTTTTCCATTTCCCCATTTATTTATTTGTACCATTTCTGATGCTGTTCATTCTTTTCTGAAGATCCAAATTTCCATCCAGAATCTTTCCCCTTCAGCCTGAGAAGCTTCCCTTAGCATTTCTTACAGTCTGGGTCTGCTGGAAATGAAGTCTCTTTTATCTAGAATGGTTTTCATTTTGTCTTCATCTTTGAAGGATACTTTTGCTAAATCATTTTTCTCCTTCCAGTACTATAAAGACATTTTCCCACTTTTTTTCTGGATTCCATGGATTTTGATAAGAGTTCACTTCTTAATTCCATTCTGTTCCCTAATATATATTGCATCATTTTTCTTTTGCTGTTTTGAAGGTTTTTTATCTTTGGCTCAGCAGTTTGATGCATTTCAATGTTAGTGTCTAATTGGTGTTGGCAAAGCATCTTGAATCTGTAAATTTCTGCTTTTTAACAAATTTGGGAAACTTTTGGCTGTTATTATTTCAAATATTTTTTCTTCTCTATTTTCTTCTGAAACTGACTGTGTGTTGAACCATTTGATATTATCTGAGAAGTCTCTTGTTCAGTTTTCCAATCTTTTTTTCTTCCTGTTTATCTATTTTATTTATTTCCTAGTTTACTTACTTTTTAAAACATATCCATTTAGTTATTAAGTTCATCCAGTCATTTAATATTTTCAGATACTGAATTTTTCAGATTTGGAGTTTCCACATTTTTCTTGCTGTTTGAATATCTCTGCTGAGTTGTTCTATGTTTTCATTCACCGAGCACATATTTTGCTTTACTTCATCAAAGTTAGTCAAAATAGCTGCTGTGACAATATCAATTCATTTCAACATCGGGTTCATCTCAGGGTCAGATGTGTTTCAGTTTCTTTTCTTTTGAAAATGCACTCCATTTTCTTGATTCTTCACATGTCAAGTCGTTTTGGAATGCATCGTGTATACCACGAATGTGGGGTTATGGAGATGTCGTGTTTTGTTACTTTTCTAGAATGTGTATGATTTCCTTCGTCGCAGCAGGCGATTTTCTTCGCGAGGCTGGAAGTGCAAAGTGTGTTTCTTTGGGCAGCAGGACTGGTCTTGATTCAAATCATTTGCTTTAGCTGAGCTGCCTCATTCCGCCCGCTGCACGCATGGTTCCTGGGCCGGCCTGAGACTTGGGAGGCAGGTGTAGGAGTCCTTTCTCGGTCTCCTTTCTCTTCCCTGCCAGGATTCCTCCACTCACTTTCACAACCGCTTCCCAGCTTTGTTTTTCTGATTCTGCTGACCAGAAAGGCTGTGGGTTTTTCCACCGGTGCCCTCACCACCAGGTGCCAAAATGCCAAACGAACCACATCAATTGCCAGACAAAAAGCCACAGAAATGGGGAACTCTCATCGTAGCGCGCCCCTCCTCTGAGCACCACCCCCACAAGAGCCCGTGTGCTCTGTTTGCTCTCCAGGGACTGAGGGGAGCTGCTTCTGTGTCACATCCCGGTTCCTCCGGGAGGGACTCCTGCTTTCGTTCCCAGAAGCTTGAAGTCAGTTTGACCTGCAGGATTGCTTCTGACAGCAAAGAGTTGGAAACAACCGGAGTGCCCATTAACAAGAATGATAGAGATCGTGGTACATCTTCAGGTGGAATACTATGTAGCCGTTAAAAAGAACAGGATCAAACCAGTGAACTTGTATGCATTTATGCATAACCTGGGGACACAGACAATGGGGTGGGGAGTCTGGAGGCGGGGATGGGAATGGGCAGGAAGAGGTTAATGGGGGGAAATAGAGGACCTATGTAATACTTTCAACAATAAAGATAAAAAAAAAAACCCACTAAAACTTCAAAAAAACTGATAAGAAGAATAGGATCAATCTAACTACTAAAGAGGAATGATCTCCAGGAGGTAGTCTTAGATGTACAAGTAAAGTTCCAGAACTGTGTGCACAGCCTGGATCGTGGATGCTTTGATGGGCTTCCAGCAGGAGCATCGCTGCTGAAGGGTCCCGGGGGGTCCCTCTCCAGGAATCGTCCTCAGTCCCCTCCTCAGAGGCAGCCCTCAGTCAGTGACCCGGGATAATGTGGGGGTACAATGCCCAGCCCCTTTGCCTCATTTGGGTTAACTCCGAAGGCTGTCCTCACACTGGGGTGCCCCATTCACATGGCAGAGACGTCACCGCACGCGCATCACAGTTCAACCTGTTCTGCCTCACC
Source organism: Myotis davidii (assembly GCF_000327345.1). NCBI lineage: Eukaryota > Metazoa > Chordata > Mammalia > Chiroptera > Vespertilionidae > Myotis > Myotis davidii. Next base: position 486,845 of record NW_006289398.1, read on the forward strand.
CAGCGCACTCGCTCCTCACAGGTGTTGTTCCAGCAATTCACCCCGAACCCCCAAATCTCCTGCATTCAAATCTCCATCTCAGAGTCTGTTTCCTGGAGAATGTGACCTGGACAGACACACACCTTTCAGGTAAACAAACAAGCAAAGAGCACAGAGTTTGGTGCGTCCAGGTCTGTCTGTAAAGGCAGGGAAAGTGTTGGGAGGGCATAGGTGAGGCGACAACAGCAGTTGCTTCAGGGAGGGACGAGGCTGGGGGAGGGTATTCAAGAGACACTTTCTGTGTAGTTTGAGGTGGTTACAACTCAAATACATGTGTGTATCTTTGTGGAATTAAACATAAATACAGTTATGGGACAAAAAGAACCCTTTACCTATACCTTCATCCCAGATCCCTCAAAACCTGGGCTCTAGGACTGCGTACCTACCTGCTAGTGTGCACCTCTGCGTGTGTCCCTCACAATCCCCACACTCCAGTCCTCAAGCAGTTCAACATCTTCTCCCTCCAGGGGTCTCCTGGACTTTCTCTCTCGGCCAATGAGAGCATCACCCACTCACCACTCATGCAAGAGAAATGTGGAGGTATTTCTGACTTCCCTGTCTTACTGCTTCACTTCCCATCTGCATTCAAGTCC
>NW_006289398.1:487523-503404 GCF_000327345.1 Myotis davidii
CTGCATTCCTAGACCCTGTTCCCGTCCACTGCCGTTCTTCATCCCAGGTTATCATCTGCTTTGGCCTGAATTACTGATTCCAAGTCTAACTTTTCTCCTGGGCCCCAGCCTTGCTCCTCTTCCGTCCACTCTCCACATTCTAGCAAGGGCAGCCTTCCTGAAGCACAGACGGGGCGGGGGAGGGGGGGGATGGGGACGCACTTCACATGGAATCACTCATATTCCTGCAGCCAAGACCCAGCCCAGTTCATGACCATTTCCACGTGGGGTCCAGGAGGCGACCTGTAGTCCGGAAAGGGGAAGGAAATGCCCGCCATGACCCGGGTGACCTGCAGAGCCCATCTAGGCTAACTGGCCGTGCCCCGAACCAGCCTTTCTCGGTGATTCCATTGAACCCCGTGGGTGATCCTGTGTCCATTGGCTACCTGGAGGGGGTTCAAAGAGAGTAGGAATGAGGAATGGGTGAAAGAAAAGATACATAGAGAAAAGTTAAAGTTAAAAGTTTAAACGTTAAACCACAGTTTTGCCAGTCTGACCGTGAGCTAGGTCATATCCTTAAATGCAGATGGAGGCTGAGCACTGACTTTGTTTAAATCGAAAAAAAAAAACCCGTGGAGAAAGCGTTGAGAGGATTACAATGGAAGTCCCAATGAACGGAGTGGGCCAGCTACCCAGGGTTTAAAATTCTTAATAAGGCAAGTGTTTAAAATGATGTCTACAAAAGAAAAACATTTTCCTTGAATGGCAGTATTGTAGATATATCTTTTAAAAAATGTTTTCCATTAAAATAATGCTGATATGTTGATGTGTTTATACTAATGACACCAATGGTTTCAAAAATTTCTTAAAAAGTGAGCCTGTCAACTCCTTTTTTTAAAACCTTAACTTCATGCTATAGAAACTTTCCAATGACACACGAGTAGGGAGAATTGTGTACCGGCCCCCATGCCTCTTCCAGGTTCACCAGTTGACCTGCTGCTTTGTGAGCCCTCATGCCCGTTGTTAAGCTGTCATCTCAGCTCCCCTCCATGTTCCCTTTGGGCTCCACAAACCTCACTTCTGCTTTGCCAGCTGGCTCCCTGTTGGACTCGCCCGTGTGGGTGCTCAGGGGAGACTGAGGCAGGTGGGGGGAGAGGGACCCGCCTCTCCTGTTGGCCCCTATCTGTTATACCTCCCCGTGATGCTGCATTACCCTGGCAGCGGCCAACCCTTCCAGGGCAATGGCAGCATCCAGTTGGCACATTTTCTAACTCACACCCCAGCCTCCTCAGAGACCCCAGGCAGCCGAGCGCCTCTGGAGCTGTCAGGGGACTTCAGAGGCCCTGGGGTCCCCCTGGGCCGGAGACCAGCACTCTTCCTGGGAGCTCTGGTTCCCGCCAAGGGTCCTGACATTGCGACCCCTTCCCTTTGCTGCCCAACCCCGGGGCCTTCGCTACTCCCTGCAGCTGCCATCCCCTGGCCCCCGAAGTTCTCTCTGCCTCTCGGTGACCCGGTTACTAATTCTTCATACCCAGTCCTCCATTACGATGACTTGTGTGGTTTCTGTCTCCTGACAGGACCCTGACGAATAGCCCCCTCCCCCTTTTTCTGAAGTATTTTAAGAGCAGACCTTATGCCATTCCCCCTGCAAGTGCCCAGGATGTATGGCTAATGTATATGCAGTGAAATGTTTCAGATAACCACCGTGGTGTAAACAAACCGGAACATTCACAGGAGTGGTTACTGCCAGTTAGTAATTATTTTGCATATCCATTTCCTGGGCCTTCCTAATGGCTTCTGAGATCTTCCTGAGCATCATTCACAGATGCCCTCAGTGATGGAGGGAGGCAGCGGGAAGAGGACTGGGGGAGGGCGGTTTACTGCTCCAGGTGAGAATTCTGAAAGAGCTAGCCCGCTGCTCACACCTGGGGTAGGAAGGCGTCCTGCGTAGACAGGACTTGAGGGGCAGAGCAAGGGCTGGTGGGAGGCCCTGGGAATAGAACAGCAGGGTTCAGGTGTGTTGGTCACAGAATTATCGATCGCCTTTGGGCACGGCCTCCTCACCACAGGCCTGTGTGAGGCACAGGGAAGGAAGCGTCTTTGGTCCACAATTTACCCAGAGAGATGCAGGCACAGGCGCCTAGGGGCAGGGAGGAGGTGACGTGCGAACAGAGCTGACCTGATGCTGCGCCGAGGTCATCCGTGACTGGGATGCTGGTCCCGGCACGGCTCGCTCAGCTGGCTCCACCTTCCCCTGACATAGACCCGCATCGCTGTCCCGGGAGAAGCACCCGTTGCCAAATGGCTGTGTTCATCATGCAACTTTCAGTGATTTATTTATCTTCCCAAGATTCTCCGAACACGAGAAACTTAATTGGACTTGTCTAAACACTGTCAGTCACCCGTAGCCTGGGAGACCTCCTTACTCCATGTTTAGAGCATAACTAAAATTAATGACACACTAAAGATGCCAGAACTCCTATCTCTGGTGGAGGCACAGGAAAAGCAGTGACAGATGATTGCGCGTATTTCATAGCGGTGCTGCATTATCATTCAGCCTCGAGGGACGGGGGGAGCGAGCCCACGGACTGGGAAAGCAGGCTTGTCGTGTTGGCCACTCTCTAAGGAACACCGTCACCGTCCTGAGCCTGCAGGCTGTCCTTGCACCAGCGGGGAAAATTTTAATTTTACAGGGAGGCAGTTTTAATTTGGTGAGATTCAGTGCTGATCCATTAATTTGAGAGCTGCAATTGCACCCGATCAGTTTCTCAGCATATCCAATTAGCTGTTACTTTCACAGCTTCTGTTGATCTTGGAGTCCAGGCTACCCTAGTGTTTCTGGGTTTATTTCCGGTGAATTTTATAGGCTCAGTAACTGCGCGAGCCCCAACTTTAGAAAATCAAGCTGCATCCTCCTTCATCGCAGCCTACACAATTCACCAAAAGACCAGCAGAGAGAAAACCAAGTTTCTACTTTGGCTTTGCTGTTTCTGGTGACATCGACTGTTTAAGTCAAGTTCTATAGGATAGCGGTTTTCTCATCTGTAAGAGGGACGTGAGCGAGAACACTTGCCTTGTTTTGCTTATAGGGTTAAATGAAATGAGATAGAGTCCTTTAAAAGTGGAAACAACTATATCTTCAATACATCTCTCTCTTTTTAAGTTCCAAAGCTGTATAACCAACTCCCTGCTAAAGTTGTGTGCCCCAAAGGCAAAACAAATGCAGCATGTCCAATAATGAATCTATTCTATTTTCTCTCAAAATGTACCCTTTTTCCATGTTTTAATCATCCATTCTAGAATCTAATAATCTAATTAAAACCTTGTTATTTCCAGGGTTTGTTTTTTACCTGATGGCTGGTTTCCAAGAGGCAGGAGGCAGAAACTGCCAGGTCAGTTAAGGACTAAGTCTATATCTGGTACATTCTCACTGCTGACCAGTTGTATTGCTCAGACCAGTCCCTGAGTTCACCCAGATTCAATACAGTGGAGAAATCAACTACCTCATGATGGGGGAGTAGAAAGCTCATATCGCAAACGAATGTGTGAAATGGGAGATACTATTGTGACCATCTTTGGAAAATACAGTATGCTGCACTGGCAAGATCAGAAATCAAATTCAAACTCAACTAACTACAAACCCAAAGCACTTAGCCACGAAGCGACATTGCTTCATAAGCTCAGAACAGTTCCTTCACTTCTGGGAAGTAGCTGACCTAAGGAAATACTGGTGCTTCTCAGTCATTAGTTAATTGCTCATTCATTTATTCATCCACTCTCTTTAAGCATCTCCAGCCAGCCCAGGCCGTGTTTGAGTGCACACAGCAATGCATGGAACAGACAAGTGACTGGCCTCCTGGAGCCTGGAGTCCTTTCCTCCTCCATTGCACAAGTGGTTTCATTTTGAATCGATGGAATCAGAATCAGTTGTTTTTAAGAACAAGTAATGATCAATTTTTGATCCTAAGGAATGTTGAAATGAAGCCCTTCGGGGAAGTAGAGGTCTGCACATAGTTTCAAATCGAAGCTTGACCCAATCAAAGTTTATAGCACCATAAAATATTTGGAGCTCTTGGTATGTATACAGGGGACATTGTACATTTTAAATATTTACAGCTGATACTTTTAATTCTGTGACAGTACTTGACACATAGCAGCTTGTAGGGAAAAAGAAAATATGCGAATTTAGCATGCAAGTGAATGAATGTCACATCCTGCCCTAGGGTCAGACTGTGGTGCTGGCGAAATGGCCAACAGTTGGCAGGCCAGTTGCCAAAACAATCAGTGGGATCGCTGTGCAATCCAATTCTCTCATTAAGATAACTGAAACAATAACAACCAAATCTGATTCACTCCATGAAAATCTAATCAATTGCTCCAAAATCAGATATAACAGCTCTCTAATCCAATTAATTTAATTGCATTTGGTTTTGTCAAGTGACAGAGGCACAACCATCATGGGTGCCTGCTCCCTCCTCATGCACAAAGGATGACATAATATGAGCATTTGAAGGAATCCAACAGCCATCTGGTTCTGTGCCTCTCCCATGGGAGGAAGTGGAGACAGAATACCAAATCACTAGATAAATGTGGTGTGTCTCTCTGGAGTGCTAAATGTATCCTAAACTTGGAGTGGAATACATTTGCATATTTAAACAAGTACAAATATATCATGGAACACATATCAGTCACAATAAATTAGATTATGCTGTGGCAACAAAAAATTTCCAATCTCAGTGATTTAAAACAACAAAATTTATTTTTCATTCATGCGACATGCCCACAAGGGTCAGCTGAGGCCCGTGCTCCGTTCTGTCCTCATTCAGGATCCAGATTCATGGGGCAGACTCTGTAGAACTTTGCCTTCTGTCTAGTGGAGGGAAAGACAGCTAGAGTAAATCATGGGCTGGATCCGAAAGTGGCAGATGTCATTTCCACACACTTCATTGGCCAAAGCATGTCATGTAGGCCCACCTATGTTCACAGAGGGTCAGGGAAGTGTACTCCTACATGTGGCCAGAGAGCTAGAAATATTTAGTGAAGAGTATTAATCTCTACCACAGAATGGGGTGCAAAGTTCACATAAACTTTAGGATGAAACACAAGATTTAGAAGTTTCCTACAACCTGGGTATATCCACTTCAATGTTGATTAAGCAGGAGGATTCTAGGAGGTGAACATACGTGCCTGAGATGTTTTATCTTATAATGTATATAAACACATGCATTACATGTTAGACATATAAATGTATATTCATTCCCTCATCTTTTGATGTCACTCTAAGGAGATTTCTATGAGAGTGAGTTCATTGATTGGAGTTTCTTCTTGTCTAAATCACTAAGAGCCTGGTCTATATGAGAATCGAAAGCCACCAACAAAGCCATCTGAGTGGAAAGTCCTTCAAGATGTGTGATAATTCTTTGACTATTGTCTCTTTCATACATTGTTAGGAAGCAATGTCCAGATGCAAGTGATTTGCATTTGTTAAATATTTCCAAAGTTTTAAACTTAGTTTTCCAGCATTTATTAATTATTTTGAAAGATTTCAAACGTATAGAGAAGAATCCATTCTTGCATATGTACCAGCTAAATTGTATAGTTTTCATAGAAACAACAGCTCTACTTCTTTTTGGAGTTAGATTCTGTGCATTTCAATGATATTTAATTAAATTCTAGAATTGTAGTAAGTGCAAAAGCCACCAACATGTTTGGAAATGATGCAACTCAAGTGGCAGGAACAGCAGTGCAAGGACGTTCTAGAGCAAGCATGTCAAACTGGCAGCCCATGGGCCACATGCCCCGAGGTTAGAATTCTAAAAGCCTCGTTATTAGCCCTGTGTTAGCCGTTGAGTTTGACATGACTGTTAATCTACAGAGTATATGGCCACAAGGCCCAGCCATTCCTGTACATTAGGCAGGACATTTAAAATGACAAAGGGAGAGCACCTAATGATAATCTAGTGAAGTGATTAATTAAAAGAACTAGTACTAGCCTGGCTGGCATGGATCAGTGGTTGAGCGTCTACCTATGAACCAGGAGATCATGGTTCGATTCCCGGTCAGGGCACATGCACAGATTTCAGACTTTATCCCCAGTATGGGGTGTGCAGGAGGCAGCCAATCAATAATTCTCTCTCATCATTAATGTTTCTATCTCCCTCTCCCTTCCTCTGTGAAATCAATAAAAATATTTAAACAGCTTAACAATAATCCACAACCGTTGGACCAACTTAAAAATATTTAAACAAAGAACTTGTGCTACACCCCTCCTTATATTGCAATTAATAAACTGAAAGCTCAGAGCCTATGAACTACTTAAATTCATTCACCCATTCATTCACTCATTCCTTAATTCATTTATGGATACATTCATAGTCAGGATAGTTAGTGGATATGAACATGGGTTCGGACACTAAACTGTCTGGATTTGAATTCCCCTTGTGGTAAATGACATATGGCGAGTTTTTTCACTTCTCAGTTTCCCTGACTGTAAAATGGGGAAAATAAGACCTACCTCATAGGATTGTTGTGAAGAATAAATGAGATAATAGATGTAAATGCTATGTAAATGTTAACTTATGATAAACACATTCATTTGAAGAATATTTGCTGAGTAAATGCCATGTGGCATGTATTGGACTAACTGATGGAGAAAGAACGGTAAACAATAGTGCAGTTGCTTCTCTTGTAGAGTTTACAGTCTAAGTGGGGAGATGAATATTAACAAAATAAGTTTTGAAATAATTAGGCACAATTTAGTGACATTCTGAGAGGAAGTACAGGATGGTTCGGAGTGAACTTTTCCTCTCTGTGTCCTGAGAGGTTAATAGAGTCTGGCACATATAAGTGTTCAATAAAATATTTGTGGAATTAATGAATAAATAAATATATGACATAATAATATAAATTTAGTGAGTAAGCAAGTACTAAAACTAAAGTTACCTAGTTTCTAGTTTTTCTAGTTCACTAAGATGCGTCTTTCTTTAAATAGGTTTTCTAAGATTTGAACTTAGATGACTAGTTTCAGAATTCTAACTGTGATGATATAAGCACATCTGTGTTTATAAAATTAAGAAAAATGCAAATAGAATATCATTACACATTTGAGCCACTATTTTTATGTGCTTTAAAATCAGTTTCCTTATGTGTAAAGGTTTAATTTTTTAAAGAGTAGGGATCTTTTGGCTAGCAAGGGATGCTATTCAATGGTAAGTAAATGCTAAAAAGCATCATGTTACATTGCCCCATAGCCAAACAGACCTACCATTTAGCAGGTACCTGAGGCCTTCCCTGATGGTAATGACAGACACACAGGGAAAGTGTGGGCTCTCTAGAACTCCTGGAGGAGGAGCAGAGAGGCACCTTTCTGGGGAGCTCAGTTTCAATGGAAGGTTTACCTACAATAAACATTAAACAAGAATGATAGCAGTTCATATAGAACTTTACTCAAGATGCATTGGATGTTTTCCTTAGGTAGAATGTTCTGAAAACGCAGACTGTCCAGTGTTAGCGAAGTCGCTGACAGCAAGAGAAGCCTGTTCAGTTGGGTTTAGAGAAGAGAGTGGGCAGCCCTGGACGGTTCTGTTTGCTCCTCTGTGTTATCTAACCTGCTGTTGATTCACTCTAGTATGTTTTTCATTTCAGTTATTGTGTTCTTCAGCTACGATTGGTTCCTTCTCTTACTTTCTAACCCTTTGTTGAAGTTCTCACTGACTTTCCCTATTGTACCCTAAGTTTGGTGAGCATTCTGAGGATAGCTACTTTGAATTCTTTATCAGGCTAATTAATTACTTATCTCCATTTCATCAGCTTTTTTTTTCTGGGTCCGTTTGTCTTGTTTCTTTATTTGGATCATATTCCTCTGTCTTCTCGTCTTGTTCGACTTCCTGTGTTTGTCCCTATGAATTGTACAAAACAGCTATCTCTTCGATCTTGAAGGAGTGGCCTTGTGTATGAGCAACTTTTGTGTAGACTGAATGTACTGGTGGTTTGGCTGGCTGCTAGGGCCTGAGAGAGTGAGTGTGGCCTGGGGCACCCTGCGCAACTGGCTGGCCAGGGTGGAGTAGGCTTGGTGCAGGGTGGCCCAGGGTATGTTGGTGTGGCCATGTCCCGGAAGTCCAGTTGCCTGGGGCTGGAGTGGGCTCAGGTTGGGGTGGCCCAGGGCATCTCCCAGGTTAGCCAGAGCATGTAGACAGAGGTCCCTTCATGCTAAGCAGATGGAGAGAGAACCTAAACAAAGCATCCACAGGAACCTCTGATCTTAGAGTTCCTGCAGATCCCAAGATTCCGAGTGTTCTTGCAATCTCCACCCTGCCACTGCCCCCCCCCCACCCCCGTTCTCTACGCCACCTCTCTTCTTCTCTCTTATGTGTTGTGCAGAAGCTGTTCAACCAGCTTCCATCATTTTTCAGGAGGAATTGCTCTATGTACAGCTGTATATTCAGTATTATTCATGGGAGGGTGTGAGCTCAGGGTCTTCCACAATACTTAATACTTGCAACGTTAGGGGTCTAGTTGTCTCTAGGCACCTATTGAGGTGGATGTTTGGCAGTATTTAGCTAATTATTTATTGTGGACAATTTTCATAAGTAATTAAGCTTCAGGGGTCAATTTTGCTTGTCTTACAGACTCCTCTCTTATCCTCTGAAAGTCTGAACTACATCTGCTCACTGCTTCCCTGACTTCTCTAAATTTTTCTTCCTTTCTCCCTCCCTCTTCCCTCCTTGTTGTCCCACTGTTTCCCTCTCTTCCACCATGTTCTTTTTTCTCCCTCCCTCCCTCCCTCCTTCCCTCCCTCCTTTCTTTCTTTCTTTCTTTCCTTCCTTCCTTCCTTCCTTCCTTCCTTCCTTCCTTCCTTCCTTCCTTCCTTCCCTTCTTCTTGTCTTCTTCCACCCTTTATGCTTCTTTCCCCCTTCCTCCCTCTTTCTTCAGCATTCTTTCCCTTGGAAAAAGTTTACTCTTCTTTCTTCACCAGCAGAAGCCTCCATACCTATCTCGTCATCTTTTCAGTTGCCCTGCAGGTTAAGTCACAGGGTTTCCCTGAGGTGTGTCTCCTGAGCCTGCCAACAATTTAGGACTTCAGATCTGTAGACAGACTGCTGCATGTTTAAAGAAGAGCTGATAAGAACAATCAAATACAAGCTGCCAGTCAACACTTGACAGCTTGCACAAGAGCTCTCTGAAAGAGCGGGGAAATAATGCTGTGCAGGAGCCAGAGGCGCTTATCCAGTCCAGCCAGCATCCCCAAGTACAGGGCAGACAGCAGGAGAAGCGTGATTGAAACGTAGCAAAGTAAAAACACAACGCTGGAGCTGGGAGGAGTTCATGGTAGCTAAACGGAGAACTAGAAAGTGGGTTTGAAACTTGCCGTGGGAGCCCGGAGCTGGCCTGTTTTCCCACTCCATTGACTCTATGCCAGTAAATACATCTCCTTTTCATTTGTCGGCATTCGTTTTCTTGTTAGAGACTGGGATTCCCGGCACTGGGAGAGACAGGATTGATTGAAATGCAGGAACTGAGCTCCCGCCATGATCTCTGCATGCTGGCATCTGCATGCTCTGGAGATGCTGATGGTCGTCCTGCAACCAGGGCAGGAGCTGGGTGTGTTTCAGGGGCTGTTGGCACCTGGGGATAAACCCTGGTGTTTCTGCAGAGGCAGGTCCCTCCTATTGTCTAGCTCCCATCCCCCTCCTGTAGTTTTTGTCTTAGACCATTTTCTTTCTCCTGGAGCTTTACCTGGAGAAATAGCTGAACAGCTAAGATTAGGGTTACGGTCCTTTTTTAGGGGAGGGAGGCTGGAAACTCACCTGGGAGGGGGCCCCGGGGTGCTGGAAATATTCTCCATCTGTGTGCATGAGGGTCTGCATATGTAAATATTTGTTGAGCTGTACATGTAAGATCGTGCTCTTCACTGTGTGTAAGATGTACCTTTAAAAAGAGAGAAAGTCGCCGAAACCGATTTGGCTCAGTGGATAGAGCGTCGGCCTGCGGACTGAAAGGTCCCAGGTTCGATTCCGGTCAAGGGCATGTACCTGGGTTGCGGGCACATCCCCAGTAGGAGATGTGCAAGAGGCAGCTGATTGATATTTCTCTCTCATCGATGTTTCTAACTCTCTATCTCTCTCCCTTCCTCTCTGTAAAAAATCAATAAAATATATTTTTAAAAAAAAGAGAGAGAGAAAGTCTAGGATCCACAGATCTGGGTTTGCAGCCACTCAGGGTTGTGTGCGCTCTGCTCTTGCCAAGACTACCTGCCACGTAGGAGGTTTTGTGGACATAATGATCACGCGCTCAGCAGCATGCAAAGTGCTTGGTACAGGGTTCCTCAAGAATAGATGGCAAGCATCGTCGTTACTATTGGAAAAATGAAACTCAGAACATGGTAACAAAAGCAAATGTTTTGATTTAAAATCTTTCTCGGCTTATTGCAGCATCTGGAGAGCATCTTTCAAGGCCTTAACTCACAGGAGTGACTAAATGGAGGTTTTAGGCACCGTAGCAGGCTCACAGGAGAAAATGATCAGGCCAGGGATCTGGGGGTGCGCGTTATACCACGCTAGCCAGGAAGCCCCAGTTTCCTGGCCAGTCTGTGCAGGCTGGCCTCGCCTGCATATCACACCCATTCAGACACGGTTCTTGAGTCCTGGAGGCAAATTTTAATGAATGCATGTTGGCAAGTAAACTCCACTGATATGCAAAATGCAAACTCCTGATATTTTTCCTCGGTTATTGCAGCATCTGGAGAGCATCTTTCAAGGCCTTAACTCACAGGAGTGACTAAATGGAGGTTTTAGGCACCGTAGCAGGCTCACAGGAGAAAATGATCAGGCCAGGGATCTGGGGGTGCGCGTTATACCACGCTAGCCAGGAAGCCCCAGTTTCCTGGCCAGTCTGTGCAGGCTGGCCTCGCCTGCATATCACACCCATTCAGACACGGTTCTTGAGTCCTGGAGGCAAATTTTAATGAATGCATGTTGGCAAGTAAACTCCACTGATATGCAAAATGCAAACTCCTGATATATGCGCTCTGACGCCAGTGCTGAGAAACACAGCTGTGACTAATGGCATGATTTCAGCTCAGCAGTGGCAAATCCGAGCCTCCCTCACACGTTTCCTGCCATCGTTAAAATCTGTTTCACTATGCCCAGGAAATGCATGAGGCCCCTGCTCCTTATTGCTGACCTCTACTTTGCATGTAACTACTTAGAAGTCCATAGACCTATAGAATTCCAGAGCTCTATGAGTCCTTAGGATTAGCTACATGAAAACCCCTCACTTTATAAATGAAGTAGGAGGAGAAGTAACTTGCCCAAGGTTCATTCATCTTCAGCAAGTCTTCAGAGACTGTGCCAGGATCTGTGGTAGACCCTGGGTTACGTAACATGCCACGGAAAATGCCTTCAAGCTCTCTTCTAGAGCTCTCTCAAGCCAGACTCTAATTGAATCAGTACTGCCTGATACGCATCAATGTCTTCAGTAAAACAGTCATCTAGACCAGCCAGGAGGTCCAAAAGGTTGGCGACGGCTGAATTCTAGATCATATATGGTGGCTGGAGCGCCGAGTTAAGTAGCCAAGGGAGAGGCAAGAGCCCTGCCAGCCCAGCTGGCACTGCAGCCATGTAGGCTTGTGCACAGATGAGAACCTAAGCTGTGCTCCGAGCTCTGGCGCCCTGAGCTGGGTGGGGGAAGACGGCCATCACTGCTGTCCTCCCTGCCTCCCTCTTAGAACCTCCTCCGCTGCATGCAGCCTTCTGGGGCATCCCTTTTGGTGCCTGACTTCCTGGTTTGTAGGCTGCTCTAGGCAGTCACTCCCTTCTGAATCCAACCACCTAACTGTACCAGAAAGAGAAATGGAATACACAGGGGACTGCGCAGTCTCCAAACTCCCTAAACCCTGGGCCCTGACTGCATTTGTTATGGGGCATGAAACCACACTTTATCACCCTCGAGACTAGTAACCGAAACCAGTGAAGTGGAGCAGGCACAAGGCACCAGAGCAGTGAGGGCTGTGACACATTGGAAGGGCATGGCTGGCATAAAAGGCGGGCGCTATTCTGCTCGGAGAGTTTTTCCATGGGGATTACAGATCCAGCATTGCAACATCTTCAGATTGTTGTAAGATAAGCCAGAAATGTCATTTTAAAAAATATATTTTTCTTTATTTCAGAGAGGAAGGGAGAGATAGGAACATCAATGATGAGAGAGAATCATTGATGAACTGGGTAGCGAGGCGCAACCAGGCATGTGCCCTGACTGGGAATTGAACCGTGACCTCCTGGTTCATTGGTCAGTGCTCAACCAGTGAGCCACACCGGCTGAACAAAATTTCAATTTTTTAAGACTATATTTCCCAGTTTTTTGAAGTCATTCTGTGTATCAAATAAAAAAAATTGTAGGTCTTAAGTCCCCTTCCCGACCCCTTCCAACTGTTGCCCTAAAGGATGGTCTAAAGATATTCTTTCAAATTCAAGGTTAGTGGGGGGATGGAGAATGAGGATGTGCAGGTAAGTGTTTGGATGTTAGGGCTGGTTGCTTCCTGGATTGGGCAGATAGTGCAGATACAGTGAGAGGGAGCTATGATCACGGGGAAGCTCGGTTCCAGGCACGCTACCCACCTCTCCCTCTGGCAACACCATTAAAGCAACATGAGCCTCCTTTTCTCCCCTGGTAATATGGGCACGTGCCATCTTCTCAGGGATTAGTCATCCGTCAAGACATTTCATGTTATTGAGGTGCTCCATACACCCATTCATTCGTTCAGATATTTGCTAAGCACCTACCACACAGCAAGCACAGTGCTAAGTGCTTACAATGAGTCATGAACAGAATAAACAGAGTCCTGGGCCTCGAAGAGCACACAGTTGTGAGGGAAAGACAGGTGGACAGTGGGTGGTTGGACAGACATTGTGATGGGATGGAGGTGCTGTAGAAGCCACATGTGACCTGGCTTCCTCTTCCTCACCTCTTCCCAGCTCCCTGTGTTCTCACCACAGGCCACCAGGCTACTTCCTGAACACACCACGCCTCTCCAGGCCGTCCTCTCTCCTGTCTTAACATCCTCATCCTTGCTGTTCTCCCAGCTTGGACACGTCCTTCCCCAGACATTTGTGGAGCGCTCATTGATCTCACCCACCCGCTCCTCACAGAGGTGTCCTCCAGCTGTCCTATCTGAGGCAGCACTTCCCATCCTTCTCTGTTGCCCAGGGCTCTGCTTTATTATTGTTTTGCACTTTCCATTCTGGCACCTGTTTGTTTTGTTGTTGTTCCTGCCCATTGTCTGTCAGCTTGATGGGAGCCGGACTTCTGACTCTTTCATTCAGGGCTATCTCCCTGTTACTGGAACACAATAAAGACCGAATGTTCCTTAAATGACTGAGTGAGGGGAAAGCATGGGAGAACCTAATTTGGTTCAGGGAAGTGTCCCGGCAAAGATGATGTTTAAGCCAGTAAGATTCCAAAGAAAAGTCAGGGCAAATGCCCTAGGATAGAGAGCTGTTCCCTCCCGAGGCCGGAGCACCTGCGCATGGATGTGGCTGCGGTGGGTCTGACTGTACATAGGAACGTGCGCTTCCACATCCTCCGCGTTGTCGGCTCCTTTCATGCTCTGGCTTAGATAGAGCTGGAGTGCGTATCTCTGGCCAAACCACCTTCTCCTATTGTCATGTAGCCCAGATTCCGTGCGGTCTGACCTGGCAAGGAGAAACCGGAACTAAATGAGCGTGCTCATGGCCTGGAGACTATTGACTTCTTTCAGAGCATTCAAAATTCCCAACCAAAGTCATAATATTATTTTTTAAAATATATTTTTATTGATTTCAGAGAGGAAAGGAGAGAGAGAGAGAGAGAGAGAGAGAGAGAGAGAGAGAGAGAGAAACATCAGTGATGAGGAGAGGGATAGAAAGATAGAAATATTGATGAGAGAGAATTACCATCAATTGGCTGCCTCCTGCACATCCCCAACTGGGGACCAAGCCTGCAACCTAGGCATGTGCCATGACCAGGAATCAAACCATGACCTCCTGGTTCATAGGTTGACACCCAACCACTGAGCCACACTGGCTGGGTGGTTCTCCCCATCTTTAGAAAATAAAATAAATTCCCTCAATTGTACATTCCTTTAACGAGGGACCTTAGGCACTTCAGGGCCAGGATTCTAGAAGAGATGGCGTCTCCTCTTCCTCACTCCATTTCCTCCTTACCTGCAGTCCACCCACCCCACAGACACTACTCTCCGTTAGCGCTCTGAGGCCTTTCTGGTTGCTAATCTCATGGCCGTGTTTTCATCCTGGCCTTTCCTGACCACTTTCTTTAACTGCTAAGCAGCATTCTTCTCCTCAAGGTCTCTGAGTGGGAGGAAGCCTGGCTTTCAGAGCAGACCCTGAAAGTAACTAGCTTTGTGACTCAGGCAGGTCGCATCCAGTGACCGCCCGTTTCCATGGCCTCACAGAGGGGGCAGAATACTGGTGCTCTCTCCCCCGTGGGCCTCAGGCCCCAGGGAGCTAGCACATGGCAGAGTGCTTGGAGGGAAGGTGCTGAGCTGGGTAGCACAGCTACAGCTGCTGTTCCGTAGTATTCTGTTCAATATTATGAAGGGAACATACAACTTGAAGGCAAGCTTTTATTTGATTTGATGGCAGAGAGACTAAATCACATCTATTAAAGCAGCCTCCTGTACTTAGCACTTCTTGTGCCCACTGATGTCATGTGAGAGCATGGGGGTGGGGAAGGTTTGTCCCTCCACGCCTGGGCATCCTGCCACCAGGCCAAGGGCTCTGGCTCTGGGAGGGAGGAGAGCCAGTGGGGGGGGGCGGGGGAAGGTCGGGGCAGTGCCAGCCCATGGAGAGTGCTGCTCCCTGGGGCAGCCTGACCAGGCCAAGGGCTCTGGCTCTGGGAGGGAGGAGAGCCAGTGGGGGGGGGCGGGGGAAGGTCGGGGCAGTGCCAGCCCATGGAGAGTGCTGCTCCCTGGCCAGGCAGAAGCCCATCTAACAGGGACTCTGGGAGCTGCAGGGTGCCCCTCTGAGCCTGGGTGGCGGTGCCTAAATCTTCCATGAAAAAAGACCGTCAGACCTTCTACCAGCAAAGCATAAGTCTCGGCTGCACATGGACAGGAAAATCCATGGCTGAGCAGGATGGCTCCGCCCGGGAACCGAAGCCGTTGTTCACTTCCAGCGAAAAGTCCTGCAAGGATCAGTGTTCGGTCCTGTGGTTTTATAGCCGTAACTGATTCACACACGTTCTCCGTAAGAAGAACACAGGATGGAAAGAAAGGCTTAGAGGTCAACCTGCTCACACAGAGGAGATTTTATAATAAAAGCAGAGAGGGAGAGATTTTTATTTCTCTGAGTTTGAAGTTTCACTAAGCATTTAAACATATATTCTCTGGGTATTTCCCTCCCCCTCTTCCCTTAGGAATGGAAATGGCAATTATGTGGGGATTCCGCTTATTTAAGTTTCTTCTGAGGCTGAGCACTGCAGGAGGCGGGGGCTACTTTCCAAAGCTGGTGTTCCTCGCACACTTTTGTTAAGACTTCTTTACTGTGAAATGATTGGGATGCTGGTGGAACTAAGGGTCCTTGGATGGCTTTTCTGGATTATACCTGGCTGATTTTTCCATGTATCCTAAAAGAAAGAAAAGTATTTCCCTCACTTTTCAAATAATTTTAGGAATTGTCCTATGGTTAGAAAAAAACAGCAAACAAAAGCTTAAACTTATGAATATGAAATCTGAATGTTGGAAGACATCTATATATATATAAAAGGTCACTATGCAAAGGGCCCCCTCCGGAGTTTGACTGGGAGACCCAGAGTTTGATTGCTTGCTATGACGTGTGCTGACCACCAGGGGGAAGCGTGGAAGGAAGGAAGGCCCCAGCCAGCAGCCGGAAGCCAGGGAAGGGAGGGCT
>NW_006289398.1:503430-521411 GCF_000327345.1 Myotis davidii
TGGGGGGAAGTGGAATAAAGGAGGGCCCCAGCCAGCAGCCGGAAGCCAGGGAAGGGAGGCCTTGGGCTGGCAGCCAATCAGCCCTGATCACCAGCCAGGCCTAGGAACCCTACCCGTGCACGAATTTTGTGCACCGGGCCTCTAGTCTTGACATAATTTGATTACTGTCAGTGTGACTGCAGTTAAGCCAGCCCAGAGAGGTGACCAGAGGAAATCAGATGGTCCTCCTGGCTCAGGCTCTGAAGCTGACTGGTTCCATGAGAGGTTGGAACCAGTTTGGCTACCCACCATGCACCTCCCACCTTCACCTGCAAATAGAAAAGGCCACAACAATACCGAAAGGAGGTTAGTGAGAGGATTTTTCTGAATCCAGAACATTTCCTCCCCTCTTCTTACTTCAAACGAAAAGTGTGATGGGAGGTGGGAAAAGGTAGGGTGCTTCGGGGTGTTGGCCAGGAGATGAGACTAAGTCTTGCCTACTCACCCTCCATAACTGCAGAAATCCGAGGCTGTCATGGGTTCAGAGAGAATTCTTGGGAAAGTTTGATAGGTGTTCAACACAGATGGGAGGGCACAGAGTCAGCCAAAGTCCAAAGGGAAAAGATTGATGGGATTGTTCCCAGTAATAGGATGAAGAGAGAGGGCAGAAGGGATAGCAAATAACATTTCCTTCTCTGGTGGCAAGGGTGGGTGTCATCCTGCCATCCATGGGACAAAGGGGTCATCTCAGATGAAAGCCAGGTTGCCTTGAAATGACCCCACCCAGGGGTCTGCTCGCAGGGACTAGACAGCCCATCTGAGAGAGACCAGTGGGTCAACTGCTATGCATGTAGGAGCTGAGGGCATCCTGAATGGCCGGCCAGGAGACATTATTTTCCTCAGGCAGATGTCCCCAGCAAGGAGGTCACCAAAAAATCACTAAAGGGCTGGATGAAAGAAAAAGCCAGGGTTTGTCGTATAAAAGCCACCACCACCATATTGCTACAGTGCTGGTCAGATGAGGCTGTTTGCCCCTATTCCTCTCCGCTCTCCCCTTGCCCTGGTTCTGAAAGAGTTCAAAGCAGCAGAGTAAGTTGTGGGGGGTGGGGGGTGGGGGGGAGGTATTTTAGGGTGAATAAGGAACTGATCAATACCCTCCACCCTTCCTTAACGCAAGTATTTGGACCCAGGTCAGGTCTGTGTTGAGGGAGGAGAGAAGCTTTGACATACATGAGAGATTACAGTTTTGGATAAAATAAACTGGTCTTTTTATTTTTTAAATACATTTTTTTTTTATTTCAGAGAGGAATGGAGGGGAAAGAGAGATAGAAACATAAATAATGAGAGAGAATCATTGATAGGCTGCCTCCCACACACCCGCTACTGGGGATTGAGCCCACAACCCGGGCATGTGCCCTTGCCCAGGACCTTTCAGCCAGCAGGCCAACACTCTATCCACTGAGCCAAACTGGCTAGGGCTAAACTGGTCTTTTTAGTACCTGCAAATGAGATATCCTTGATCTTGACTAACTAGAAAAGATAAGGGGTCGGCCTGAGATACCATCAAAGTGTGAGGAGTAGAGACCCCACTGAGGAGGATGGAGATCAGTGGGCGGGAAAATGAATTTGTTCCAGAGAGTCCAGCCAGCTGACCTTTCAGTTCTCTGAGGAAGGACTGCAGAGGGAGGTGTCTCTACCTACTGTGGTTTTATGAACAGTTTTAGAGTCTTGATCTTTGACATATAAAAATATTCTTCCATGTCTATTATACATACGTTGGCCAACCTCTATCTTTGATAACATGATCTAGTCTAGTTGTGGATTTGAAGAGCTCTCTTCCACTTACTCTGCAGGCATTTGGATATTAAGAGCTGGGTAGATGGTCCAGCATATAAAATTGAGACCTCAAAAGGCAAGTTTTCTGTTGAAATATAAGATATAGTATTTGTAAAGCATGACTGGGCAGCCTTCCTTTGAAAGGCGGGTTTGATTTTAAGAGAATCCCTGGTATTTGGTAACTAAGAGCACAGTGATTAAGACATCAAGCCCAGAGTCTGGCTTGGTTTCTTCTGAATTAAATGACCTTGAGAAAATTACATAACCACTCTGTGCTTTAATTTTCTCCTTTTAAAAATGAGGATAGTAATCGGTACCTACCTCATATAGCTGTGTGAGTTAATACGTGTAAAGTGCTGAGAACATTGTCTGGTATGGTAAGCACTGAGGGGTGTTAATCATCATTGCAGACACTGTCGGATCCCTGCTCCAGAATTGTCTTTGATGGTTCCCGTGCACACCCATAGCTTCCTGCCCCTTCCTTCCTTTCCTGGGTGTGTTTCCTAGCAACAGGAGTGAGCTCAGCTCAAATGCATGAGGGTCGGAGGTGCCAGGAGGTAATGCCCTAGAAGATACTCTTCACACATGAGGGGTTGGGTTGGCAGATAAATACCCCAGCTCCTGTGCCTCTGTGAGTGCATTCTGAAGCGTGTCCCACATGTTCTCTCGGAGCATCCTCCGTTGGATGGAGTGCCACTTGTCCATAGCACTCCCCGGCTCATTGATGTGTCCTATATTGGCTTGCCGCCCTTCTCTGTCTCACTTCCCACTCCTTTATCCAGCTTTATGAGATTTGCCTCCAAAATAAATGACTTAAGTTTAAATCCTTGTCATCGTGGGGGACATTGGGAGGACCAAAACCAAGGCAGCTCTTTTATATGTCAGTCTTATAGACCCTTAACTTCTATCTTGTATGTTTATCTTATCACCCACAACCCATAAGAATGCAGAGCTCATGATAGGAGCTTCAACACTTGTTGATTTTTAATTCTAAATTATCTTCATCACGCAATGACTCTCCCTGAATCCCCAAGAGCTCCCAATTAGAATTACATTCCCAGAATTTCAGATAGATCATTATTCTTTTCTTAAACATCTCTGCTCAGAGGATTCCAGGGCTCCATGTTCTCTCCCTGTGTTCCCAGAGCCAAACACAGTATCTGGCAATAGCAGAGCTCAATAAAAAAACTTTACTGTCTTACCCATCAAAACCCTACCTTTCATGTTAAATCAGAATCCAGCTTGTTGCAAATTAAACCTTAACTAATGAAAAAGCATCATCAAACTGACTTTATATAGTAAGTACATCCGTCTAACAATTGCCTTGGATATTCTAGACCTGCACGGTCCAATGCAGGAGCCAGTTGCCCCTTGTGGTTACTGCGCATGGGAAATTCATGAAATATACGCCCGAAAATGGACTGTACTTTCTGCTCTCTGAACAAGTTGCTTTACCTTTCTAAGCCTCAGTTTCCAACTCTGTAGATCGGGGATGGTATTACTTGACCATGTATTTCACAGAATTGCTAGGAGGAACAAATCAGAGACTAGAAGTTTCCATTGGACCAGACTCTGAGATGAGTTCCTGAGATAACCTGGTCTGGGGAGCTGCTTGACTCTTAGTGACTGAAGAATGGCAGAGAGCATTCAGTGGCCAACAAACTATTCTTTCTCTCTTTGTAGGATATCTCAATATAAAGTCTGTAAGAGGATATAGACCTAAATATATATTATCACTTAATTTACTTAAGTAAGTATGACATATTGGTTAGTATGATAATTATCCCTATGGGTTTGCTTGTTTTTATAGCTATGCACACATTTTCATTCCTGAGAACCCCAAGGAACAAAATGTTATTGGCATCCTCTCCAGAAACAAAGAACAGCTGCATTTGTTTGGGATTTGTCCCAGGCTGCTCCTTCCTCTGTGTATGAAGGATGCTGCTATCTGTCAACTCAATATCGAAGGGGGAGACTGGATTCCCACCACCCTTGTTCACCAGCACTCATGCAGCTCCTGGGTATGCCATATAGACAGCCCACTGCATCTCATAACCCTAGGGCAGTGGCTTTGGGCAAAGGGAATGCAACCTGAATTGACCTTTCCCCTAAAGAGCACACTGATGACCATGAGTCCCAGTGGAGGAAAGTGCTGGAATGTCCCTGCTTTTACAGCACCAATTTCATTCTGACAATTGCTGCTGTACCTGGAAGGAACAGACCCATTAGACTCTCCTGGGGAGACCTGACCCTGAGAGTCTGAGTTAATTGAATTTAAACATGAGTCCTGGATTTTGGTAATTTATGAAAGTTCTCAAGGGTTGAAAACCAATTGTCTAAAATAGGAGCTAGTACCACTGTCTGTCAATTTCTCACCGAGATCATTGGAGAGAACATGGGCTTCTGACTCAGATATCTTTGAATTTTGTCTTGTTTACTCACTAATTGAGGGCTTAAACAAACTATTGAAATTCTCAATTTCCTGGCTTGTAAAATGGGAGAAATAACACTTATCTCAGAGCATTTGGGGGGAAATTAAGTATAAACTTATGTCTGTTTTCTCTACTAATTGTAAAGCAAATTGAGGATAGGGACCAAATAGAAATGAAAATAACCAGATCTTTCTGACTGGAGAGTTCATTATCTTAATCAATGCACTATAATGTCTCCCTAACCTGTGCTAAATGCTGTGTCCCTAGCCCCTGGCATGATGCCTGCCACATGGAAGGTACTCAGTAAGCATTCAGTGAGTGGATACAAATGAACAGATGCAAGTGAATGAATAAGTGAAGTACCTACCTCATGGTAGACAATTAGTTAATGTTCTCTTTTCTGTTGATCAGGCCTCTCTACTAACAGTATTAGATAAAAAGGGTTTATTTTCAATAAAGGCAACATTCAATAAACAACATTAGATTGTGCCTTATATTATTGCCATAGCAAGATGAGAAACTAACCAGCAATAGAGCAATCCCATTCTTCCATATATTGTTAGGCAGGATATGATTTTAACTTGGAGTATGTTGATGGCGCCAGATCAGAAAAGCAAATATCAATTCATGTTTAAGGCTCCTGTTAATCTTCCAAATTATTATTTGGACACTAGCTGTCATCATATTTTATGTGTTTCCTACATGTGTTCTGAACACAGCTGTGCTAAAACTCTGAGGGCTTATTTTAACACATTGGAGCAGCTTGGAATAGTCGGAAATGCACAATGTGTGGAGTCAGCAAGTCTGAGTTCAGGTTTTGGACATCCACCTACCAGCTGTGAAGCTGTAAGCCCAAGCATCTCAAATGAAGTATTCATGCCCTAGAGGTTTGGGACAATATGCTGGAAGGTCTCAGAGATGCAAGATAAACACAATGCATTCATTCATCCATTAAGCAAATATTTATTGAATGCCAGGCATTGTATTACAAGGGAAATGAACAAGACAAATAAGGTCCCTATTCTCATAGAGCCTTACATTATCCGAAGAGAGACATAAAAATAAGATCATGTCATGTAGAGATTGTACTATTTTTAAAGAAAGGTAACATGCACTTATTTTTAAAAGGCAGGTACCAAGTTTATTTAAAAAGGCCTGGTTATAGGTTATTATTGGCTGTCTACCCAGAATATGCTTTTTTCTTTATAAGGATATGCTGTTTTCAATTACCCATGGTGTGGACACTGGTTGGTTTAGGCCACACATATCCCATTCACCATTGGTTTAGGGTAGTCATGTAACGTAAGCTGTCCAATCAGGGTAAACCTTGGGACTCTGGCATGCAATCCTGATATCAAAGTTATTTTTTCTGCTCTTCCTCTCAGAACCAGAGGATGAAGATGTAAGGACAGGAACAGTTGGAGCCATTTTGACTATTTGGCAACTACCACAGTAATAAGATTCATCAAGAAATGCTAAAATTTGTGGACAAGTTATGATGAGAAACAGGATATTTAATAATCTCAAAGTATCTCTCTGTTAGGCAAGATAAATAGCTGCTAGGGCAGGAGGAGAGGAAGGGAGAAAAGAAAAAAAGAGGAGTTTATCTCACCCCCTGAACAAAGAAGTCAGCAGTCTTGGAACTTGCCAAGATAAAATTGCCAGATGTTCTCATATGGGGAAGGCCACAATAATGTAAAACGGGGACTTTGAAATCTAGTCTACCTGTCAGGGGAACCTTGAAACCTGTAGGTGGGAAAAGTATAAAACCCTTGAACTTCTATCAGGTGGGCCACTCAGACTAGCTGAGTTGCCTGCTTGTTCTTTATGCCAAATATATCCTTAATAAATTTTTTGCTTTGCTTTAACACTGTTTTCTGTCACCATCTGAATTCTTTATCACGAGCATGACAAGGGCCAAAGAGGGGAGAGCCAGTCCCCATTGACTTGGGCAGCTCTCCAGTTACATCTTCAGAGTTTCTTTTTAATTGCAAAGGGGAAAGTAGCAACATTATAATAAAGAAACATGCCAGGCACCACCTTAATTTATTGATCAAAGTTTTCATCATTGTAATGGTCCAAGCCATCATCATATGTCTCTAGTCACGATGTACTCAGATAGATGCATCATCGCTTTGTGGTGTTTGTTCCAAAAATATATAACCTGAATTTAAATCATGAGCAAACATCAGGCAAATCCAAATTGAAGACGATTCTACAAACTAACTGAACAATAGTCTTCAAAAATATCAAGGTCATGAAAGACGAAAACAAATAATTCCAGATGAAAGGAAACTAAGGAGACATAACAACCAAATGCAAAGTGTGATCCTGGATTAGGTCTTGAACCAGAAAAAGAACATTAGATGATATTTGAATAAGATCTATAAATTACATAACAACATTATATGAGAAAAATGTCCAGATTTTGATCATTTTACAGAGGTTTTGGTAGATGTTAACATTTGGAGAATCTGGGTGAAGGGTACACATAACCTGGCCAGGTGGCTAAGTTGGTTGAGTGTTGTTCTGTACACCACAAAGATTGTGGATTTGATTCCTGGTCAGGGCACATACCTAGGTTGCAGGTTCATTCCCTGGTCTGTGTGTATACAGGAAGCAATGATTGGTATTTCTCTCTCACATTGATGTTCTTCTCTCTCTCTCTTTTGCTCTCTTCTTTTTCTAAAATCAATAAAAACATATCCTCGGGTGAGGATTAAAAATAAATGAATTAATTTAAGTAAAAGAGTACACAGAAGGTCTTGTACTATATTTGTAACATATTTGCAAAGGAAGTCATTTCAATTGGAAAGGTTCAAAATACATTAAAATTATTTTTAGCCCTAGCCAGTTTGGCTCAGTGGTCATCCCTTCCTTAGAACCTTCCCTGGCCCCTTAACTGTTGTAACACTATTCTTATGTTCACCTCCATATTAAAATGATTTCTATTATGATTCAGACATTCATATTTTGACCTTCAGTTCTTTTTACAATTGACTGGTACAAAAGTCCCTCCCACCTAGCCCTGCAAATTTGACTTGTCACAGCTCCCCACTACTCCTTATTGTCTCACATATCAGGTTGGCTTTACTCACTTCTATAACCAGATCTTTTTAAATAGTTTCAACATTTTAATAAAAATGTTGTTTAACAGATTAAGCAAAATAACTTTTCATAGATAATTTGACTTCAGACTCTTCAGAGAATCACATTCACTGATTCATAAGGTCTGAGTTAATGTTCACTTGACTTTGATTACATCATGAAAATAAGTGCTATTTCATTTTTGACTCAGAACTAGCCATTAGTCACCAAATTCCTAGCATTGCTCTTTTAGTTTAATATCCGTTGTGATCAATCGCAAAATACATGAAAATGAGGAAGTTCAGAGAGATTTATTACTCATTTCTCAGAAACCTGATGGGCTCTTGGCTTAGGGATTACATCAGTTCTTCCAGAGTCTTCCTCCACTGCATCATCCAATCATCTGGAAAGTTTTAAAAATACTGATGGCCAGATGCCACTTCCAGAGATTCCTATTGAACGCCTGTGCAGTAGAGCCTAGGCATTTGTATTCTGTTTTAAGGTTTCCCAGATAATTCTAATGTGCCCCTAGATTGGAGAATGCTGATTATCCTTGGTTATGTTTGAGGCGATCTAGCACCCTTTATCCTGGGGAAAGGATGCAACTGGAACTTTGGCAACTTAACAAAGTTTAGCCCTTCCAGTAGGAGGTTCACTGAAAAGAAATTATGGTTTAAGGATTCCTGGAGTCCTAGCAGGTTTGACTCAGTGGCTAGAGCATCAGCCTGCAGACTGAAGGGTCCCAGGTTTGAGTAGAGTCAAGGGCACATACCTCCATTGCAGGCTCCTCCCCGGCCTGAGCCCTGGTGGGAGCTCATGCAGGAGGCAACCAATTGATGTGTTTCTCTCATACTGATATTTCTCTTTGTTTTTACCTCTCTCTTCCACTTTCTTTAAGAATCAATAGAAAAATATCCTCGAGTGAGGATTAAAAAAAAAATTCTGGGGAGCTTGTTAAGCATGCAGATTTCAGGGTCACACCGTCATAGATTCTGTTTCAGTATTTCTGTTGTACATCATGCTAATTACCTGTTAGTTGCTTTGTAGGAGGGCCTGTGTCTTTCTCTTGTTTAAAGCTTTATTTCTGAATCTCTTATCCTGACCCATTCATTCCTCCCACCAGTTGCCTCTTCTCAATCCCGCAGACTTGCAAATGTATTGCTCATGCTCCAGTTTCCATCTTGTACTTTCCCATTGGACTTGACTTCTGGAATTTTCTTCTTCATCCTGGCTCCCCATGGACCATAATATGGTTTCTCTCTGTGAATCAGCTTTCATTTGTCTTGGGGAACTGTACACCTGGGTCCATTCTTCCGAGAGGTTTCTCTACCTCAGTATCACCTCCCCACATCATTCATATGTTGGACTTATCCCTGTTTAAGACTTCTTTTATTAGCTGTTTAAAAAGCCACCCTAAAACTCAATGACTTGATGCAATGAACATGATTCTCTGGGATAACTGGATGTTCCTTGTAGTCTGGACCAGCTGAGCTGGAGCGGGACTCACTCAAGTCTTTGAGACCTCAGCTGGGATGGCTGGGACAGTGTAGGCCTCTCATCATGCAATCTTTCATCCTTCAGTTGGCCAAACTGAGCTCCTTCATATGGTGGTGGAAAGACTCCACAGGAGCAGCAAGAGAGGGCAAGCCCCAATGAGCACGTGTCTCTTCAAGCCTCTGTTTGCATTACATTTGCTGATGTCCCACTGGCCAGTGTAAGTCACATGGCTAACCCCAAAGTCAACGTGGGAAGTGCCTCCCTAAAGATATGAATCACTGGTGGCTATGATCATGAAAGTAAGCGACAGCCTTCCCCACAGTTCCAATTATCAATGCCCCTTTCAGATATAAAATATATTCCCTCCCTCCAAGGACCCCCACAAGTGTCATTCAACTACAGCATCAGGTTCAGAGGCCCAGATCCTGTGATTTCTATTAACTCCAAATGGGGGTGAGGCAGTTCCGTGGTTGTGGCTCCTCTGGACCCAGAAACCTGTAAATGAGACAGGTTGTATGCTCTGCACATGTTCAACAAACAATGGGAGACAGAGATAGGACAATGGTAGTAAATACTTCCATTCAAAAAGGAACCTGAAGGAAGGCACATGGCGGGCATGGGTAAGAAGAGCTCTGGAATCCTGCCAGGCACATGTGGCCCGGTCCTCCTCTCCTGTGAGCAGGATGCAGCCCGGCAGGGCCCCATCCATTGTTCTCCGTTGCTCTTGGCACCTCCGTCGTGGCTCTTGGCTCTGCCTTCTGAGACAGCCTTCCTTTTCCATAAGAAAAAGCTGTGTTGGCTCCCGAGTAGCTTTCTGAACCTGTTTCTCATAATCACCTAGGTTCATAGTTTATGTTAACATTCTTTATTGGGTTTGTAGGTTCTCTGGTTTGGGGGGATGTGTAGTGACTAGATCCATCATTGTGGCATCAGACAGAGTATTAAAAACCCTCTGTGCCCTGCTGGTTCATGGGTTCATCGCTCCCTGCCCCTCCCCCACCCCCCAACTACTGACCTTTTTACTGTCTCCATAGTTTTGCCTGTTACAGATGTTGCTATGTTTTATTTTCAGTACAACTCTCTTTAAAATGTTCTAGGTGTTCTATTATTTTCACTTAAGTCCACTACATGCTCCAAAACCACGTTTATAATTCTTTCTCTGACTGGCCTTTCTGCTGAGGAACAGTATTCTTAAGATTCTTAGAAGCCCTTTTGTCTACCTGAGATGTTCTGCTGGGAACCCCTTTGTGAAACCCCAAAATCCCAAATTCAAGTGCCAGTAAGGCTAGAAGAGGAGGAGGATGAGGATGAGGATGAGGATGAGGATGAGGATGAGGATGAGGAGGAGGAGGAGGATGAGGAGAAGGAGGAGGAGGAGGATGAGAAAGAGGAGGTAGGGGTTGTTTTTGCAAGGGTGGAGACAAAGGGGGAGACCAGAATTTGCAGTGGGCAGATCTGGGAGAGGGATTTGCGGTGGGCAGATCTGGGGCAGTGTGGATGCGTTGAACCCACTAAAGCACAGGACTGGGCAGGAAGCCAGAATGTGACAGCTGCCACCCCAATGTATACTCAGCTTCCTAAAGTATTGTTTTACTTAAAATTATTTTACAAGCATGTTTTCAAGTTACTCCCTGATATTTGTCACATATTATTGTAAATGGCTGGATGGTTCTCCATCAAATGACTCTGTCATCATTTACCATTCCCCCTCATTTAGGCGGTTTTGGTTTTCTGCCGTGGAAATAACTGCTGTCATCGTCTTCATATACTTTTACTTTTGAGTTCGTTGATTATGATGTATCTTCCAATCTTTCACAGCTGGACACTGGGAAGTGGTATAGAGACACTGAGGCAGGCGAGCTAGCAGAGTTGCACCATGTATAGCAGTGCTGTTGACCCACCTATTCCCTGGAGACTGACCATTAAGTTTTATCATTTTTCTTTCTTCTCTATAATTTAGTAGACAAATGGCGCCTCATGGTTTTAATTTCCATGTAACATCTAAATAGAGCGATCATTTTCCCTTGCTTAATTTACCCAAGTTAATTTTTCTCATGTGAGGTCTGTTCCAGTTGTAGAGTGTAGAGTTGACATTAGGTTCCCTCTCAGCCCATGGGGGGCCATCTCAGGTGGGGCTCAGGAGCAGCCCCGCTCTCCCTCTGGGTCTCTCCCCAGGTCTCCTCTGTCTTTTGCCTTCACTGCCCTCCCCCTGCCCCTTCTACTCTGGTTCCTGCGTATACCAAGACATAGGCATGCAAATCCGTCTTTCCTGGTCGAGCTTCAGAGTGCATCATTTAGTTAGTCAACAATCATCTGACCAAATAAAAAAACCTGCCACTTGCTCTTGCTAATGTGGGCTAATTGCATTATCCCAGTGTGTTATTCTGTTAGTGGAGATGCTGCCTGTCTTCTAAGCTTCAAGCATCAGCTGCATTATCTGCTTTTATATCCTTTCACAGGGTTCTAAGAGGGAGGGTTTGGTTGGGGAGAACCCTGTCCTGTCATAGAGGAAGAATAGGATCATATAGGAGGAGTGACCAAGTGCCAGGGAATGGGGCAGGGATGAATGTCAAGGTCGAGAGGACAGTATGGACCCAGGTAGGACAGAAGTCACCCTCAGGATGGGAGGTGACATGTGTTCAGGTCCATAGTGTCTCAGTGTGCCATGTTGACTATTATGTATTTGGCTCTTATCTGGTGAAAAGGGGTAGAAGGAAAAGAAGGCCTGAGAGGTAGGAGAGGGCCAGGTTGTGGAGGGCCTAGACTAGGAGCTGAGAGGCAGTGTGAAGCCCAGGACAAGTGTGGTCTTAGGATCAGGTAAAGAGACCAAGTTCACCATTCCTCTCTGTCAGGTATGGGCTGTGTGAATTTGGAGCAACTATGTATTTCTCATGTGTAAAGTGAGGATAATGATACTGACATCATGCTCAGTACATAGACATATCCTGTTCCTCCACAGAAGTCATCACGTTTTGTTTAACACGTTATGCTGTAAAGTGGCTGGTGGCCTTATTAGGCAGCCTATAAACCACAACTCAATAGCATGATAAAGGAATCAGTTCTTTGCCAGCTACCGAAGTACCCATCAGATCGCTCTTTCAGATCCAGCGCTCCACCTCCAGAATGTTCTGGACACGTCTCAAGTTGTCAGGCTCAGGCTTGAAAAGGAGGAACCCCAGGATTTGTGAGTCAAAGAAACCGCAGGGGATCCAGGTGCTTGGGCGTTCCTCCTCCCGGGTTGCCAGGAGGGAGGCCCCACAGCCTAAACATCCCTGCGCAGGGAGCTGGGGTGGGGGAAGAAGCAGTGTGGGGTGCCTGGGCGGAGTCTGGCGAAGATGGTGAGGCTGCCAAGGCAGTCTTATTTTGCTGCTTAGAGATATGGCCTAAGGCCGGTCTCTTCTTCGCCTTTGTCATGGAAAGTAGAGCTTGGCTCTACCTTCTGTCCCCTTTCCAGATCCTGTTCTTGTGAAGTGGCAGAAACATGTGGGTGGGGAGAGGTGGGGTGAGTTGAGCACCAGCTAGGTCCTCGGTTCTTTTTTATTTACTATTTTTATTTACTTATTTTATTTTTTATTAATTTCAGAGAGGAAAGGAGAGGGAGAGATGGAAACATCAATGATGAGCGAGAATCATTGACTGGCTGCCTCCTGCATGCTCCACACTGGGGATCAAGCCCACAACCCAGGCATGTGCCCTGACCCGGCCTTGCACTGTGACCTCCTGGTTCATAGGTCATTGCTCAGCTACTGAGTCATGCAGGCCAGGCTGGGTCCTCAGTTCTTATACCCTAGCTGCTCACCCTGTGCCTTCTCATTCTACGCTTACGTCATGACCACATTGGAGAAACCCCGCCCCCTTCCTATTTCCCTCTAGATACAGGGGTGGGCAAACTTTTTGACTCGAGGGCCACAATGGGTTCTTAAACTGGACCGGAGGACCGGAACAAAAGCATGGATGGAGGGTTTGTGTGAACTAATATAAATTCAAAGTAAATATCATTACATAAAAGGGTACGGTCTTTTTTTTTTTTAAGTTTTATTCACGTCAAACAGGCCGGATCCAGCCCGCGGGTAGTTTGCCCATGGCTGACCTAGAAACTGGGCTGTGGAGAGCCTTCTGAGCTAGCGGCCAAGGTTAGCTCTGCCCCTCAGGCTGAGGTTCTATTCAAGGCATTTCTGGTCGGCACCGTGGGCACTTGCAGCTTACTGTGTAGAGAAACCCTGAACTGCTGAGTTGGCTCCGGGTGGAGGGGAAGGTGCAGAAAGGATGCTGGAGAGTAGATAGGAGTGAGCTCACCTCCTCCACCAACCAGGGCAAGGCCTTTAGAAAGTGTCTGCCTCCAGAGTGCAAATGGTACGTCTGGACCGTCTCAGCGCATCAGAGCTCACGCATGTCTTACTGTGACCAAGATCCGAGGTCCCTGGATGGAGAATGTATGTGCCTAGAAGCTTGAGGGTGGCGCGAGAAGAAGAAGACAAATGAGCAATTGGAACTTGGAGGAAGTCAGTGCTCACTGGCCTGTTGAAGTGGGGGTGGGGGTGGGGGCTTTAGATCTTTTGCTTGAGGAAATGGATATTGGGGCAGGTGTAGTGACGGGATGGAGGATGGACAGCGGTTGCCCTAGGACAACCCACAGTTAGGGGCACACACAGTCCCATCAAGGAGCATGCGGTGTGGGTGAGTCTTAAGAATCGGTTTCTAGACCCAGTTTCCACACGTGCTCATTCCTAAAACTGATCCCTCCGAGGTATAGCCTGGGTATCCCACTGCTCCTCATCCCCCATCTCCCTGTGCAGTGCTCCCCATGGCACCTTTCAAAGGCAAGGTCCACCTGTCAGCAGCTGCCTCACCAGGTGTGCTCCTGCCTTGAGGGAAGTAAGTCCTCCAGGTGTGGATAGAGGGGCAACTGGAAATAGTGATGGTATCTGTCTCAAGTACATACTCTGCATTGATTTCAAGTAGGAGGAGGTGAAGGACTAAGATTATAGTTTCGAATTAAAGCAAATTATATGGAGTACTGTCTAAGACAGGGGTCCTCAAACTTTTTAAACAGGGGGCCAGTTCACTGTCCCTCAGACCGTTGGAGGGCCGGACTATAGTTTAAAAAAAAACTATGAACAAATTCCTATGCACACTGCACATAACTTATTTTGAAGTAAAAAAACAAAACGGGAACAAATACAATATTTGTATTTGCATGTGGCCCGCAGGCCGTAGTTTGAGGACCCCTGGTCTAAGACATTGACTCTGACTCATGGGAAAGTTTCCTTCAGTTTACGACAAAAGGTGGTTGAATATTATAAATCCACATTTGTTTCTTAAATGTAGAGAGCAGTCTCCTGCTTGCTTCAACTTTTCTGCACATTTAGTGCTGGTAATTTCCACAAAATATTGTCTTATTCTAACAATAAGCAGTATTCATCCATGATACATACCCTAATCTTTTAAAAAAACTAGTTTTCTTTTTTTATGTCTAATAATTATTTTAAAATGTTATAATTACTTTATTTTACCCAATTACATAGTAATATAAATTGTAATGATAAATCAATCTAGAATATTGATTATCATATAGAGTTTTATGATAAGAAATTTTAACTTTTTCAATTTTGAACTAATAATTACCATAAATAGTCAATCTAGAAAAATGTAATATGTAAAATTTCAGCTCATATACATATGTTTCTGCTGAGGATTATGATATAGTGATCAATAAAAGGTCGCCACGCTTAAAAGTACATCGTGCTGAGATTCTGTGGGTAACATGGCTGGGAATGTGAGTGCCAGGAGGAGGAATGAATGATGGGAAATGTCTGGCTGTCACAGACCTGGTTCATGTTAAAGAGCTTGTTGAAGAGATGAAGGTGGATATTCAATACATTTAA
This sequence comes from Myotis davidii, assembly GCF_000327345.1. Taxonomy (NCBI): domain Eukaryota; kingdom Metazoa; phylum Chordata; class Mammalia; order Chiroptera; family Vespertilionidae; genus Myotis; species Myotis davidii. The sequence goes on from NW_006289398.1 coordinate 518,147, forward strand.
TCTAGTGATTTAATAATGTTACATCAATGTGTCACACGTTACATATTTACCAATTATTTAAACTTGCAATAGAAATTTTATATGTGGACTTAAAAATATGTGAGGAGGATACCTAGTTTTTCCAAAAATGTTAGGAGATCCGGGAACAAAGCATTTTACCGATCTGCCCTGGGAGGTGGGAGATGAATGCAGAAAGGGAATGGGGTGGGGAGGAGGTGTCTGCCCCTCTGATTTGGGGGTAGGGGAGATGTGGGAGGGTTCATCGTCATTTCTGGGCTGCCTCTGCCTTGCTGTGGGCTGTCTTGACTGGCTTTCCGAGGGACTCTGAAGCAGAGAGACCCTGGGTTGGACACGCTCACCCTCCAGAGTGCCTGCTCAGGTGTGACTGGACTCTTGTGTCCTGGTGTAGTGCTCTGGCCATTCATTTTGTGTGGCCACAGCTCTACTAGAAAGGCAGGTGGGGGAGTGGGACATGGCCTGGAGGAAAAAATACCACATTTGAGTGAAAAGATGTGGTATTGAAAGTGCATGATGGCACGTGTAGGAGACGTGGACCATCCTACCAGCCTTCATGGCCTAGCGCCCTGGGCCTGTCAGGGAACAGGACTTGGGCTGCCATGTGCTCGGGCTCCCAGCAGAGATGGGGCTCTCAATGGCCCGTTGGTGGTGAAGGCTCACCCGTCTCCTGACCTCATCTAGCATCTGCTGGTGCTGCCAGCTCGGGCCCTCTCATGCTCCTCTCCTGCAGCTCTCCAGACTCTCACCACTTCTTAAGATGTTTGCCCTCAAAGGCTGCTTGGGCAGAAGGTACGCTGCGTTCTCCGGGTCTAAGTGAGAGCCAGCCCTTTAGAAGCTGGTTTCCTGACTCCAGAACTCACTCTGCGTGGCCTGCCCAGTTCTCACAAGGACAGGCTGTGTCCCAGAGTTGACTGTGGGCCTGGCCTGGCGGGAGCGGGGCAGGTGGGAGGGACCACCTGCGGCCTGTGGAGACAGCTGTTGGCAAGTGGAAATGGGCTTCTCGGACACTCTCCGCCTGTGGTCCCCACAGCTCCGGAGGCCAAAGAGAAAGCAAGAGAGTGTGGTGTGGCATCTCCAGTTACAAGTGAAAATAATAACTTTCTTTTTGGCTGTTTCCTTCATGAAACTGAATGTTGCCTTCATGATGGGAGGCTATCACCGTGGTCCTCAAGGTGTGAGGTCCACACAGTGTCCCAGTGACACTAAGGTTTTCCTACATGTTTATCCTCTAAGAGTGCGTAGGATGGGAAGGAGTTGTCATCAACCTTGTTAGGTTAGGGCAGTGGTCGGCAAACTCATTAGTCAACAGCCAAATATCAACAGTACAACGATTGAAATGTCTTTTGAGAGCCAAATTTTTTAAAACTTCAACTATATAGGTAGGGACATTGTTATTAACTTAATTAGGGTGCTCCTAAGGCTTAGGAAGAGCCACACTCAAGGGGCCAAAGAGCCGCATGTGGCTCGCGAGCCGCAGTTTGCTGACCCCTGGGGTTAGGGTCCCTGACTGTATCTAAAAATTAAACTTGCAAAGACACATTAACAGGAGACAAGCTTACACATTATACTGAATTTCTCCATGTACACTGGCGCCTTCACAAGAGAAGAAACCCCCCAAAAGTACCTAGAACAGGAAGCTTTTACACCGTTAGACAAAGAAACAATACACTTGTAAAGAGCCGATGAGACCAAGAGGTCCGGGCGAGGAGTGGGGATGGCGAAGAGACAGCTGGGAGGATAGGGCTGGCTGGACACGGTGTGTTTGCAGTCCCTCCGGCCTCCTCTCGGGCTGAGGAATCTGCCCGTGGTAAGAGGACATGTCGGACCCTGCCTTTCGGCAGAAAAGAGAGAGCTTTTTCTGGGCTCACTGCTTCTTACTTGCCTTCAGCTCAAAATAATTTTCATGCCAAAGAGGCACATTTTGGGGTGACATGTTCTGGTTTCCTTCCAGTGTACTGTGGAATTTTCCAGAGCTCCATGACATATGATGACATCTTTGCTCGGGTGACGAATGGAATGTGTGCTTTGGAATTCGTACGTTTTCAAGATTTCCTGGGTTAAATTTTTATTACAGTAGATAGAACCCGACAGATATAATGAAAGCTGTTTGGGACTTTCAATAATTTTTAAAATGCTAAAGAGTCCCGAGATCAACATGTTTGAGAATGGCTGCCTCGGCATATATTTTAGAGCCTGTTTTGTAGGTTGGGAGAGAGGGGTCCCAAAGATCCCACGCAGCGTGGGCCAGACCAGGAGCAACCCTACACAGGACACCGCCCAGGGCACTTGATGGATTAACTGCTGCCGCAGCAATGAAACTCATAGGACTGCTTACTTCCCTCCAATTTCATGGGGCAGAGGCTTATCTGCCCCCTTTACCTGTTGCCTCTCTCTTCCCCGCGCAGGGGAGGAGGGGTCTTTTACTGTGAGAATGCAGGAAAGCCCCGCTACAGGGGCCACTGATATTAGGAAAACTGGCGAGGCAGAGAGGTCAGCTGGGACAGCAGCAGGTGCGATGGAAGCAGCCAGGGAGGCAGACTGGCTGGCGGCAGGCTGGTCTGGACTGAAAGGGACCACCAGGTGGGAACCGCGGGCTCTGTTTTGCCTCATCTCCTGGCCTCCAGGTGTGACACTAATCAAGCTACACATCTAAAACTTAAGTCTTTCATCTTAAATTCTCCTTGTAAATAGATGAAGATTTGTAAATCTAGCACAGTTTCAAAATCCCTTTTGAAGATTGATATGTTGCATCACTTACACATTCAGTTAAACTCCTTTAAATGCTTTAAACTGCGTGTACAAATTTAATACACTTGATTCTCTTTTTTAAATTTAAATTCTTTATTGTTGAAAGTATTACATATGTCTCATTTTTTCTCTCATTGACCTCTCTCTCCCTGACCACCCCCACAGCACATGCCCTCACCCCGCTACTGTCTGTGTCCATTGGTTATGCTTATGGGCATGCATACAAATCCTTTGGTTGATCTCTTACCCCCACCTTCCACCCCCACCCCTCCCTGCCTTCCCTCTGAGGTTGGATGGTCTGTTTGATGCTTCTCTGTCTCTGTATCTGACTCTCTTTTTACATACCTTAGTTGTCGGGCTTAAAAAAATCCTGAGCATACAAACAGTCTCTTAAAGAATGAACACGTCACACAGAGAGAACCAAGATGGTGGCATAGGTTAACGCCGGAGTCTGCTGCCTCGAACAACCACTTCAAAAGTGAAACTAAAAGACGGAACG
>NW_006289398.1:522837-536735 GCF_000327345.1 Myotis davidii
TGCGGGAGATGCAGGAAGAGACTGGACAAAAACCGTACATCTATGGATGAGGACAGTGGGTGGGGAGTGAGGGCAGAGGGTGGGGCGGGAACTGGGAGAAGGGGAGTTATGAGGGGGAAAAAGAGGAACAAATGTAATAATCTGAACAATAAAGATTTAAAAAAAAAAGAATGAACACGTCACAATCTTATCAGTGTGGTGAAGCTTAATTTTTCTTAGATGCCTCAATTCTGTATAAAACAGTAAGATTTCTACTTAAAATCGAGAGTCTAAATCAGCGGTTCTCAACCTGTGGGTCGCGACCCCTTTGGCGGTCGAATGACCCTTTCACAGGGGTCGCCTAAGACCATCCTGCATATCAGATATTTACATGACGACATTACAGTTACAACATTACAGTTATGAAGTAGCAACGAAAGTAATTTTATGGTTGGGTCACAACATGAGGAACTGTATTTAAAGGGCCAGAAGGTTGAGAACCACTAGTAAATTATTGTTAGTCAATTAACATTTTAAACTGAAATTTCAACACTGACCTATTTCTAACTCAAATAGGTCCAATTATCCTAAATGTTCCCACATATGAAATACCAAATACGCTCAGATTCCTAAGGCAAAACACTTATACTGCTATTCTGATACTCTTAAACACTTCTAGGTCCAATTTTAATTCTTTCTGAAGACAAATTAGGGATGACTTAGATGGATTATCCTACCATATCCTGGGAGGGACCTTCCCATGGAATTTTGGGGTTGCTTTCTGAGCTTGCTGGAGGGTGCATAGTAATCTAAGAGCTTGGCCCAGATACTGACTAGACTCTGACCCGTCGCCCGGATACCGAAAACACTCAAAGTGGAGTCCCAGGCATGGCTCTTACATTCAAGTTAGACAATAGCTGATTCTGCTACTGCTCAGAGAAAACGTTAACTTTTACTAAAACCGGTCATTTGATGGGAGTTTTGCTTTTTGTTGGACTTTAAGGCATGGAAAAGTATTTGTATTGAGAGAATCCTGCACTGCTCGATCTCCCCTATTTTAAAAGTCAATACTCTTAGGAATATTAAGAGGTTGATGCGTGTTCTACTGGGGTAGTGAGTCATTTTCATCTGTGACAAATGAACAGCCCTACCTCTGCTTTAAAATCACATTTTAAGGTGAGGCCCTGGCCTTCAAGGAATTCACAGTTATGCATTCTTTTCTCTAACTCTATCACGAGCTTCTGAAAAAGTCATATTTTGTCAAATATATCCTTAACCACCATCCCTACCCACACAGCATGTTAACAAGTGTTTGGGGAATTAAATAAGAAACTATGATGAAAAGGTAGAGTTAAGTGGAAAGTTGAGTTAGAGTTGATTGAGTAGAGACATACAGTGAAATTTAGTCTTCGCGGAAGTTTAGTAGCAAAGAGGGCATACCTGAGGGAAAGGCAGGTCTAGGGAGAAATTCTGTAGGCTGATGGGATGAATGAGTTCAGAGAAATGTAATAATAAATTTACTGAGTTCTTACTGTGTGCCTAGCTCCATTTGAAATGTTTTATGTGTATTAACTCATTTAATCCTCCCAACACCCCCTAAGGTAGATATCATTCTCATTGCCATTTGTCAGAATGAGGAAACTGAGGCACAGAGAGGGGTCATATACTGCTATGCTGTTTGTGTGCTGATTTACTTTAAGGCAGCGGTTCTCAACCTGTGGGTCGCGACCCCTTTGGCGGTTGAATGACCCTTTCACAGGGGTCACCTAAGACCATCCTGCATATCAGATATTTACATTACGATTCATAACAGTAGCAACATGACAGTTATGAAGTAGCAACGAAAATAACTTTATGGTTGGGTCACAACAGGAGGAACTGTATTTAAAGCGCCAGAAGGTTTAGAACTGCTGCTTTAAGGTATTCCAGAGTCTGAAGTTGGTGTGTGTAGTTTAACTTTGGCCTCCCCTGCATAGGTAGGTGCTAATCAGGAATCCACACCCCAGAGATGGCCGTGTTCCCCAAACCTCTCCCCTCTCTTGCTGGCTGGCCCTGCTGCCAGTCTTGTCCCGTTGACCTTGAAATGACTCTTTTATCACGGTGCTGGTTGGAGTGCCTGAGATGGAGCAGGGCCGACCAACCTTGCAAAAATGGATTCAGGGTGAGAGTTCTATGCCTTTTCAGCCTTAGGCTTGGCTCTAAGACTTCTGTCTGGTAGATGCTCCCATTAGTGATGTTGCAGGGACTGTAGCACCTCTGATTAACAGAGACTCGGACAATGTCTAACCACCCAGTGCTGAGGGCAGCTGCCCCAGCCCGCGTCACATGGCGGGCAGGTGGCGACACCAGTGCTCGTCCCCAAGCCTGCGGCTCCCTGGTTAGCACACCACACTGCCTCTGAGAGGGACTGAACACCAGCAAGTAGGGTGTTAATGAAGGGGCAGAGTTTTCAGGCAAAGGGCACAGCTGGGGGCAGGAGTGTTTTAGAGGAAAGATTCCTTCGAAGCAGGAAGGAGGAGGTGATGGTGTGAAGACAGTCGGGGCTTCTGTAGGTGAATTACGAGGCAGAGGAGGAAAGCCGGGTCTGCCTGATGGATTCTATTTCTTTGGTGAAGAAGGAGTCAAGGGCTTGGATTGAAAGAAAGGGGGTGGGGCTGGAAGAGGGTTTAAGTTCAGTGATGATGGGCACAAAGTCCCTTCAGTTTCTGCCATTTATGTTCTATGGGAAGGGGCTGTCCAGGCCAGGAGTGTGGGACATCGCCCAAGGAAAGCCTGGGGGGCTGAGCGTGGCCCTAGGTCAACAGGGCATTTGTCCCGATTCCTGGAGCCTATCCAAATGCCAAGGTCATCCAGTGGGAGGCCTGGGAACCTGCCTGGCCTGACAGTAAGAGAGAAGAGGAAGGAACAAAGCTCAGCGTGAACGATTAAGTAGGAAGAGACAGGGCTCAGCAGGACCCAGCCGCTCTGGAGCGGGAAGATGAGGGGTACTTTGCTTTCCCCCCCAGAGTGTCTGGGAGAGTTCAGGATGCCCGTGGTGAATTTCAAGGTCAAAGAGTAGGACAGTCAGTTCTGGAGAAGATGAAACGCCTCTGCCTTTTCTTTCTCTGCGAAAGCTGATGAATAATTCAAGGCCCTGGTGGGCCAGCTCTGAGCTAGCACATCCTGGTGGGTTGCCATGGGACCTGTCCTTTCTCGGTCCAACTTGTATACTCCTTGGCACCCTGGCACCGGGCCCACACGGCTCCCCTGGAGCCATGCTCCTTTCAGCCAAGGGGATGAATGTCTGCTGCAGAAAGGCCCTGGAGGAGCTTCAAAACTCAGCCGGAGACAAGCAGGCGGGAGGAGGCCTCTCGGGCATTTGCATTGACCTGAGAGGACAAATGAGGGCAGGAGGGTGTGTGGGGGGCGGGGAGGCCTGGCACAGGAAAGTGGATTGGCTGGCGTGGGAATCCCGTGGACCCGCTGGACCTCACTTCTGGCCCCGGGCTTCCTCCCCCACCTCCAGAGACAGTCTCTCCCCTAAGACAAAAGCCCACTTTCACGGCAGCCCTTCCCGGGGACTCGCCTCTGCTCTAGATTCTCATTGGAAGGGGTAGATGTCAAGAGCCCTCAATACAGTGGATGCCCACTTCCAGCGGGAACTACATTTACACACCGGCAAAGCCGACACCTCCCTCACAGATAACCACATTGTCTGGGCTGTGTCTCCAAATTCAGCCGTCAGTGTATTATCATCGGATCCCATGACACTAAGGAAATACCTCTGACGCTCTTGAAGTGCACAAAAGACCATGCTGCTGCTCCTGAAAGGGCAGCCGTGCAAATGTCCTGGCACCAGCACCCAGCTACCCACCAGGGCACTGGCTCCTCCTCCCCAAGGGCTCGCTCCGTGTCCCTCGCATGCTGAAGGCCGTCCTGTGCAGCCGCACAGGAGGCTAAAGAGTGTATGTTCAACAAACTTGAACTGCAGGGTATAAAGTTTTCATCTAGTTTTCAAGACATAGTATTCAGTTTGCTAAAAGCATGTTGTAGCAACTCAGTCATAAACTAATTTGAAAAATATTGGCAGCCAAATCAAGGTCTTGCATGGGACAAGGGAGTGGATGTTGATTTCAATAAAGCCTCCATTAATCTTTAGCAACATTCCCCCAAATGCAGAGCAAGCAGCAGCTGTATGGCTGCAGATCCTGCTCAGCCACTCAACCGCTGGCAACCTAGCGTCGGTCACTCCCTGGGGCCGGTGCGGTCTGATAACGTTCGGGTCACTCAGGGAAAATTAAGCATTAAAACACATGTCCTCACTTTTTTTTTGTAAAGTACTGCTCCTTGTTATTTTTCCCAAGAACATGTCCATGGGGGGTAGGAGGAATGATGTGAGGGAAGTGTGTGTGTGTGTGTGTGTGTGTGTGTGTGTGTGTGTTTAACAGGAACTTTTATTCGGTGCTGATAGGAATACAAAATGGTGCAGAGAGAGCTTGGCAGTTTCTTACAAAATTAAACCTACTCTCACATACAATCCAGAGATTGCCTTCTTTGGTATTTACTCAAAGAAACCGAACACTTAGGTCCACACAAAAACCTGCACATGGATTTTCGTGGCAGCTTTAGTGATACTTCCCAAACTTGGAAGTACCTAAGAGGCAGTATGTAGGGGAGTGGATAAGCAAACTGTGGCACATCCTAACAAGGAAATATCCAGCACTAAGAAAAACTGAGCCATGAGAAACCACGGAGGGAACGTACATGCATATTGTGAAGTGAAAGGAGCCAGTCTAAAATGACTGCATAGTATATGCTTCCAGCTCTTTAACATTCTGGAAAAGGCAAAACTATGAAGACAGTAAAAAAAAAAATCAATGGTTTCCAGGGGCTAAGGAGAGGGAGGGATGAATAGGTGGAGTACAGAGGATTTTTAGAACAGTAAACTTTATATTGATGCTATGACAGTGGGTTCCTTTGCCAAACCCACCAAATGTACAACACCAAGAATGAACCCTAATGTAAACCATGGACTTTGGGTAACTATGATATGTCAGTGTAGGTTCATGTATTAGAACAAATATACCATTGTGGTGCTGGAGGGTGATAGTGGGGGAGGCTGTGCATGTGTCGGGGAGAGGTATATGGGAACTCTGTACTTTATGCTAAATTTTGCTGTGAACATAAAACTCCTCTAAAAATAGACTATTAAAGAGAAAAAAGAATGGGTATTTTGTGACATTAGGATTATGACAATTTGCCAAGGAATTAAAAAAATGCTTACAAATTATATAAGAAGGTACTGTTCAGTCCTGGCTCAGATCGTGCGAGTGTCATCCCTTACGCCTAAAAGGTTTTGAGTTTGATTCCAGGTCAAGGCATATACCTAGGTTTCAGGTTTGATACCCAGTTGGGGCACATATAGGAGGCAACTGATTGAAGTTTTTCTGTCACATTGATATTTCTCTATCTCTTCCATCCCCTCTCTAGGCTGCTATTTGTACTGACTTTAGAACCAAGGCTCACTGCTGCTACGGCTTTAGTGAGAGGTATAGAGCATGCTAAGGCCAGATGCTGCTTGTTTGAGAAATTTTAGGAAAATCTGAAGCATATGCCAAGGCAGGCCATTTGTATGGAAAAAACCACTGGAAACTGCCTGGGTGGTTCTGAAAGTTGGGTATGGTAGGGCCTCAGAGAATCACCAGGGTGGGGCAAACAGCGTGAGCTAGGTTGATGGAGATTCAGATATGGTACCCACCTGCTAGCTCTGTTGGGGGAGGACTCATCAAAGGAACAATGGCCTCTGTCAGCACCTCTATCTGGGAGAAAGCTGCCTCCCCAGCTTTGCCCTGATGCTGGACAATGCAGTACCAGCCCCCCGCCCACCTTCCCCCTGCCCCATGCATCCTGGTGCCTTTTGAGCTACTGCCCAGCATTGGAGCTCAGAGCAGGTGAGTCTGAGTAAGTCTGTGTGCAAGCCCTATAGAAGGAACTGCCTGAAACTCCAGCAGCCCATTATTTCCCTCAGTTGAGTTTTACAGTCAGCAGTTATGAGGATTTCTCTTTCTGTCACTGGAACCCTGAACTGGAGGGCCTCACTCCTCAGTAGGGTCCTCCGCAGCTGAGATATCCCTCCCGATTTTTTAAAAATACATATTTCTTTATTGATTTCAGAGAGGAAGGGAGGAGAGAGAGATAGAAACATCAATGATGAGAGAGAATCATTGATTGGCTGCCTCCTGCATGCCCCACTGGGGATCAAGCCCGCAACCCGGGCATGTGCCCTTGGCCGGGATCAAACCTGGGACCCTTCAATCCGTAGGCTGACGCTCTATCCACTGAGCCAAGCCGGCCAGGGCTCCCTCCCGATTTTTACTCACCACATGGAGGTGTGGGACCAGCCCGTTCTGCACCTCCACTCCTTCTACCAGTCTTACTGTGGTTTCTTCTTTATTCCCTAGTTGTAGGACTTCCATTTAGCCAGATTTCTGACAATTCTGAATGATGGTTGTTCTGTAGCTTAGTTGTAGTTTTGATGTGCTTGTGGGAGGAGGCGAGTACTGCGTTTACGTACACCACCATTTTGACTGGACTTCTGAGCAGTCTCGAGAGTGTTGTGTGTGTTTGTGTTTCTGTTGGGGAGTGGGGGAGGGGCACTCAGGGAAGAGTTACTATTTATGAAGACAGAGGCCTAGGAACCAACTCTTTCATTTAGCAAGCCAAGACTGAGCACCCACAGAACTACTAGTATTTGAAAATGAGATAAATTGAGACACTATTAGTAACAACAGAGAACTATCTATGACTAAACTCCATCCCAAGCTGCAATGGTCTTAGTGTTTGTGTCTCCCCAAAATTTATATGTTAAAACTTAATCCCCAAGGTAACAGTATTAGGAGATCAGGCTATTGGGAGGTGATTATATCATGAGGTCAGAGCACTCATTAATGAAATTAGTGCTCTCATCAAAGAGATCCCAGAGAGCTCCCTTGTTCCTTTCTCCATGTAAGGACACAGCAAGAAGACAGCCATCAGTAGGGGAGCTGCATTTCATCAGACACCGAGCCTGCCAGAGTCATGATCCTGGGTTCCCTAGTCTATAGAACTGTGAAAAATAAGTTTCAGCTATTTATAAGCCATCCAGTTTATGGTCTTTTTGTTAGAGCAGCATGAACAGACTAAGACACAAGCCTTTATATGTGTTCTCTGGCGAGGAAGAGCAGCATACACTTAACAATAAAACCTAGGCGAATGTAATCAATATTATAAGAAAAACATTCTGTGAAATTGCACAGGAGGGAGACATACATTCTGAAGTTGGAGGCAGGAGTTAGGAAAGACTTCCTGTGCAGCCAACTGTCACTCAAAGGGACAGTGACAAGGCAGTAGCTCTCCCCTCTCAGCTGACCACTTGGGATGCTGTGGGACATGTTTGGGTGAGCACTCTCAATCTCCATTTTGCCCTCCATTTATATGAAGAGGTTGGAAGGCTGAAAGGACTCTTCCAGCTAGAGCTCTACATGAGAATTAGAGTCTTCCTGGGAGCTGCCCTTGCATGGATTTGGATGGAAGAGGTGAAGCAGAGGCTGTCCTCTGTGGCAGTGGTCAATGTGTCAACTCCAACTGTTCTGAGTGTTAGGGCAGCAGGTCCCAGCTTCACAGGGCTGTTGTGGACCAACATTCGCGAGAATAAGACCACCGACTCCAATTAGGTCTTAAACAGCAAGCGAGGATTTATTGAACTGGCCAGTGACTGCCACAGGCTTTCTCCTGTAACAGACCCGAGCTTTGTGTTCCACGAGCTTTTATCCCCAGAAAACACAAACGTCCTTGATTTTCAGTTACAAGGGTCTAATCAGGACCTTGACGCCAATGTCTGGGAGTGGGAGACTTGGAGTTATGCCTGGTTACCTATCCTTGACCCCATCCTTGTTAAAATTTTTTACTGACTTTCAATTCATCACAAGGGCGAGGTGGTTGCTTGAGGCAGCAGCAGTGGTGAGCATCCCAATAGCAACAGCAACAGCCTGTTCTCTGGATGTGACCAAAAGTCGCATTGATCTTGAAACCAAAAGTCTATTGGCAGCTCCCTGACTTCTGCTTCTGCAGCATTTCTAGCCTGCAATGCCTGCAGTAGATTCTGTGTCTTGCCCTGAACCCTGAGAACAAAAATGTATTGAATGGCAGTTAACAACTTCTGCAGATAAATAGTAATATAGAGAAAGTCAGCTAATTTGGTCATGGTCACATTTACAGCATACATTTGTTAGCCTCCTGCAAGTTGGCCTCTGTTCCATCACCCAGTGTCCTGTCATTGGCACCCAGCATCCTGTCCTGGCAGAGACTCACTTAGTGACTGCTCTTCCCCTCCTTGGCACTGTTTCTCCCTGCATCTGCTCTTTCCACACTGCTCTTCCTCTGTCTTTCCTCTGAGTTCCCTTTGCTCTACCTCTATCAAACTGCATAAGCCCTTGACCCCCTGCACTTCTATTTTTGCACTCTCTCACCTTAAGGAAGATGTTTTTATTCTTTCTTTTGTCATTTCCTGACTATCAAGTATGTGCTATGGCCAATGTTCTGGTACAGGTGAGTGGCAAGACTCACGCTCAGTGAATTTACTGTTTAGTAAGAGAGGAAAGTCAGGTATATAAAAAGTATATTCTAGAATAATGAGTACTATAGAAAAGGTATCAAAAAGGGCTTTAAAATTGAAGATAGGAAATCAAGGAGATTTCATGAGGAAGGAAGCCCGCAGCTGAACCTGAGAGGGCTTTGACGGGTGAAAGTAGACCTCAGAGAAAGGAAAGCATTTGAGGAAAATTGAGTAGAAGTAAGAAAGTACAAGCTATGGTCAGAGATGTTATCCCCACATCCATAAAGCAATTTAGTAGTGGGAGTGTAAGTTCCATGGGGCAGGAACCTTGTTAACCAGCTTGTGTCTATTCAGCATTGTGCTTGGTACACAGTAGGCATGCAATGAATGCTATTTGTTGAATGAAAGTCTAGAGCAGTGGTTCTCATCCTTCTGGCCCTTTAAATACAGTTCCTCATGTTGTGACCCAACCATAAAATTATTTTTGTTGCTACTTCATAACTGTAATGTTGCTGCTGTTATGAATTGTAATGTAAATATCTGATATGCAGGATGGTCTTAGGCGACCCCTGTGAAAGGGTCGTTCAACCGCCAAAGGGGTCGCGACCCACACACAGGTTGAGAACTGCTGGTCTAGAGTGATGAGTATTTCTCTCCCATTGTGCCAGGAGATGAGTCTGGTCAAGAACCCTAAAGCTCCTCCACCCACACGCTGCAGGGAGGCCACTGAGAGTCAACATAGGACAATTCAGAACTCCACATTTTCCATATACCCCGGCCAAAGAGCTCCCTCCTTACTTCACCTTCTCCTCTCCTACAGTCAACTAATCTACAGGCTAAAGGTGCCACCAATCATCAGCTAATCTTGATGGTTCAACCTTAAAAATGTATCCAGGATATGACCACGTCCTACCACCTCTCCTGCTACTGCCCAGTCCATTGCTCACTTTCTAGTCTTTTTAAAAAATTTTATTTATTATTAATCCTCACCCGAGGATATTTTTTCTACTGATCTTTTTAGAGAGAGTGGGAGAGAGAGGGAAAAAGAGAAATATTGATGTGGGAGAGCCACATCGATTGGTTGCCTCCTGCACATGCCCCCTCCTGCACGTGCCCAAACAGGCCCAGGGAGGGGCTTTCAACCAAGTACATGCCCTTGCCCAGAATCGAACCCAATACCCCTTGGTCCACAGGCTGACGCTCTATCTACTAAGCCACACCGGCCAGGGCATCGCTTTCCAGTCTTGACCCCCAACAAACACAGCAGCCAGAAGGATCTGTTCAAGAATACAAATCGCAGCGCACGCTCTTCTCATTGCCCATGTTCTGTATGGCCTCAAGTGATCTGCCCCGCTGACTTTAGGAGGAGCTATACACGCAATAGAAGGGTAATAACAGCTCCCCTACTTCCGCTAACCCCACGCCAGCTCAGTTCTTTCTCGCACGTCATGAGACACGCACTTTGATGTTTTCCCACTTTCTTCCAACTCTTGCCTTTTACGCTGAAATGTGTTTTTCTTTCTTTCTTGGTCTCATTTGTGAGCCAGAAGACAAGCTGTATTAAGTCTAATAAACCTAAAAATAGTTGTACTGATTTAACTACCTTTTTGCTTGGAGTGAAATTAGATTAAACGAAACCAATGTTGGCACCTCATGGTTTGCCAGAGCTCTGTGTAGGCCGAGCCGCTAAGCAGCCCAGGATGTTTCCATTGCCTCCTTCTCCCCGAAGTACCTGCTGCTCTTAGAGTTCCAGGCGCACTCTGTTTACAGAGTATTTCCAAAGCAACTTCTTCCTTCAGATTCTCGTTTATATGTTTTCAGTCGTGTTTTAAAGAGGACTTTCTTATTTATTTCCTTTGTGACAAACAATTTTCACCAATATTATTCATTAAATGGCCATTTGTGTGGTTGCCCTTAGGATATAATCAGCACTTATTACATTGTTTCTGTGGGAAAAAAACAACTAATTTATGATGAAAGGAAGGAAAAGGCAAAGAAAAATTATTGCATAAGAATTAGAAGTCATTTCAAAAAATATTCATTAGCTGCATTTTTCCTTTTGTTTTGAGTCATTGTTGGGAGAAAGGCAGAGATGTGTCCTGGTCCCCAGTGTCAATCAATTCCCAATATGAAGGAGGAAATGAAGCAAGTAAACACAGACACACGCACATACATGCACACGTGCACGCATAAACACACACACACACACACACACAGTGAGGCGGCCACAAGTTTCAAACTAGAGCAGGGCACGAGAAGTCCATTTTAATGAAGAGAAGTGGCTATGCCAATGCAAAGTCCTCGCCTCCAGGCCAGCGGGTCATTCTCAGAAGCTCTGAGAAGAGGAAGGCTTTGGAGAGCCTGACTCCGGTTCCTTCGGAGGAGGGAGCGCTCCCAGGGAACTGCTTCATTTCACAGCACACCTCCTTGTGCTGGTGCCGGGCCCTGTAATCTACGGAAAGGAGACAGGCAGGAGATTTATTTTGCGTTTGTGAGGCCTCTGCAGAAGAGCCAGCCAGGCTAGGTAAGTGGAAATAAAGGATGGGCGGGGGCCAGGATTTTAACTTGAAAATATTTTGCTGCCTGAGAGTGTCTGTAAGCTGACCGTGATGACAGTTGGCTGCAGGCCTTCGCAGATGCACTTCCTGAGCATTTTCAGACTTAATAAGTCCAGAGAGCATCCCGTGGGGCAGGCCCGTCACGTTACTGCCCGATTACGGTAAGGAAATGGGGAAATCGGAGGGTGTGAGGGGATGATGGGGACATCGGGAGTGATGCCCTGAGCATCTCAGCCCGAGTTCTCACAAACACGGTTGCTTCCAGGGGAGGCAGGGGAGAGGGTGGCTTCGAGCGTGACTGCAGGGAGCAGGAGGTGTTTCTCCAAGCGTGCCTTTAACCCCCCGCCCCGCGTTTGCACCGGTCCCCGTCCGTGCTGCCTGCGCCTGCAGAACCCCCGCTTTGCGATGGGCATCCATCCTGCTACATAGCTGCCCGGCACTTTCCAGAACCCTCCTCGGTTTGAAAATCTTCAGATTTATGGTTCCATTTCCCCAGGAAGTGCCAGAAGTTCATTTCCCTCATTCCTTTGCACGCGGAGAGAGGCACGGGCCTCCTCGGATGCCCAGGCAAGACTTCGATGAGAAGTTTGCAGAGTCGAGTGGGGAGAGGGAGACCGCTGACGTGGGTGACAGAGACACGGGGTGTGCGAGGTTGTGGTGGTCCCAGCGGCAGCACCTGCAGCTGTGACAGCGGTCTCTCCTGCAGCACGAATCAGCGTTGGTCCTCGCTGAGTAGCCCCCAAGCCTAACTGTCCAGCCCTCCAGGTGGTCTGTGTCATGGCCCGGGCAGTCCCGTGAATACAGTTGAGGTGGCTGCAGTGAACGCAGTTGCTTGCCCTGAGAACTCTTACTAATGCTCCTTGCACGTTGGCCCACCTACAAATTGGGGTTTTTATTTCTCCTTTCCTTCCCTGCCAGGCCTCCCCTTGTTTCCTTCCTCCCTCCCTCTCTTCCTCCTTTCTCCCCTCCCTTGCCCTTCATCTTCACCCCCCTCCTCCTTCTCTTGCTTGCTTCCCTGCCTTTTTTTTTTGAGTGCCAGTTTACCATCACTTCACCGGGGATGCCAATAACACTCAGTGGTCAAGAGGAATATTTTAGTCAGCATTTAGTGTTCCAGTCTTGTGACATGTATGCATGTGTTTGCCTTTATTCTAAAATGAAAGAGTCTCAGAGACGCCTGGGACTGGCAGTGATTTCTCACCCTCAGGTTAAAGCTGGAACCGGGCTTCCTGACTGCTAGCTCGCTATATGAGGAGACCTGAGTCGCGTTCTTGAGTGAATTCAACTAGAAATTCTCAAAAACATTAAAAAGTCTTTTATGAAGAGGCTGTTGGCTCTGGGTATTCACAGAACTGTGAGCAGGGCTGGGACCAGGGGGAGGAAGTACAAAATGTAAAGGATGCCAGAGTACACAGTGATCAATATAATGCATTAGTGCAATGCTTTAAAAACCAAAGTCAATGAAAAAATCCTCCACGAACAAAACAGCAAAATTTTAAGTGAAAACAGGCTTGGTATGACTGATTTTTCTCTTTATCTCAAACTCTGATATAGTTACTGATCCTGCCTTCAGGGAACTTCTATGTATTATTTTAAAATAAATTAATGGCACAGATTAAACCACTTAATTTCCTCCTCAGATATTCAAAGTTTGAACCTTTCCCCCGCTGGTTTGTGGATTTCTCCAGCAGGATACATAGCAGCATCTCTCAGTGAACATTCCGAGCTCATAAATTTGGATTCGATCAGAATATTCGTGTCCAGACCTGTCTGGATCTTGCAGAAATATTAGCTCTGGCCGAATATCTAAAACAACAGAGTAACAGAGACCAAATGAAACACAAGGAGACCGAAGATGAAATTTTAATGACGATCCGGGCCGTCGGCTGTCCAGCACCTCTAAATAGACGCCTTGATCAATCATGATGATGATAATGGCGAGGAGCATCGATTGCACACCGTGTGCCAGAAGCTGTGTTAGGCCCTTTAAACAGCTGATGCTGCTTCTTACCATCCCTGTGAGGGAGGACCTCGGAGCCCGAGGTTGAAGTCCTTGGTCAGGAAGTGGCAGAGCCAGGCTGCAAGCCCAGGCCTGACCGACTCAAGGCTCAGACCTTCCTGCTGTCCCGTCTCCCTTCAGGCACGTGGGAGTGTTCTCCCCGGAAATCAAGGATCCGAGTTCTGTGCATCATCAGGACAGGACTCCCCATAGGCCAGTGGCATCGTTAGACTGATGGCCGTGCCTGCTCTCTGGTGAGCGGGGGTGGCAGTGGAAAGAGAGAAGCAGCGACCTGCTCACCTGACATGTCAGCCCAGGGACCTGGCCCCGAAGGATTCCTGCCGCGTCGTAAAGTTTGTCCTGTCCCATAGGCGAGCCTGGTGCGCCTGTATGGTCATTACATAAACCTGGACGTTCTGTTCTGAGAAGAACCTCTTCAGAAGGCATTCTGAGATAGATGGGGAAACTGAGGCCCAGGTAACTAAAGCAAGTTCCATAGTAAAGCTGGGACTGGAACCCAGCTTTCCCAACCCCAGGTAGAGCTCCACTCACTGCACCACCCTGCCACTCAGCATGAGCCCCGGCTCCGTGCGAGGGCCATGCCGCATCAGGGAGGCTGAGAGACTGTCGGTGCTCAAAGACTTGGTCTGCAGACCACAGGGCAAAAGCTGACATTCTATGAGGTCCAATCTAATTTGCAGACGTGGGTTGTTTTCTTGGTCTGAAAGGTGTTTTTGAAAAACTTGAACCAGTCGATATCATTTAAAAATCAGGAGTTTTCACATATAAA
>NW_006289398.1:536772-537060 GCF_000327345.1 Myotis davidii
GCCAGTTTACCACCCCTCACTGGCTAAAACTAAAGAGAACTCACCTGTTTAGAAAGCACAGTCCCGCGGGGCCATCTTCACTTAGTCATGTTACCTCCTGGCTAGGGAAGGAGCTGGAATTGCATCTCTTGTCATAGACTGAGGAGATCAATGGCGCTCTTCCTAGAGCAAGCTTGCACATAGTTGTTGAGTAAGGGGAAAGGGTCAGTCATCACTATCTCTTCATTTTAAACTCTTAAAATCCAGGTAGAACACAAACGTGCCAAACCTGAAAGCCCAGCCCAAGGA
>NW_006289398.1:537352-538358 GCF_000327345.1 Myotis davidii
ACAGGACTCCCCATAGGCCAGTGGCATCGTTAGACTGATGGCCGTGCCTGCTCTCTGGTGAGCGGGGGTGGCAGTGGAAAGAGAGAAGCAGCGACCTGCTCACCTGACATGTCAGCCCAGGGACCTGGCCCCGAAGGATTCCTGCCGCGTCGTAAAGTTTGTCCTGTCCCATAGGCGAGCCTGGCGCACCTGTATGGCCATTACATAAACCTGGACGTTCTGCTCTGAGAAGAACCTCTTCAGAAGGCATTCTGAGATAGATGGGGAAACTGAGGCCCAGGTAACTAAAGCAAGTTCCATAGTAAAGCTGGGACTGGAACCCAGCTTTCCCAACCCCAGGTAGAGCTCCACTCACTGCACCACCCTGCCACTCAGCATGAGCCCCGGCTCCGTGCGAGGGCCATGCCGCATCAGGGAGGCTGAGAGACTGTCGGTGCTCAAAGACTTGGTCTGCAGACCACAGGGCAAAAGCTGACATTCTATGAGGTCCAATCTAATTTGCAGACGTGGGTTGTTTTCTTGGTCTGAAAGGTGTTTTTGAAAAACTTGAACCAGTCGATATCATTTAAAAATCAGGAGTTTTCACATACAAATCCCGATTTCTGGCTTCTTTTGAAAAATTCCAAGATGAGGCCACACTGCAACCATTTCCACACATGGCAGCCAGAGCTGGTGGTGTGCTGGGGCCAGCTCAGCCTGGCTCACAGGAGCCGATTGCAAAGTGTTCAGAAAGGTTGTGAGCCAATTGTTAGCTGGTAGTCTGACATCAGCCATCGTGAGATTATTTACACCATGGGTATTGGCCAAACTACAAATTAGGGCTTTTATTTATCCCTTTCTTTCCTTCCCTGCCCTACTTGGACCTCCCCCTCTTCTCTCTCCTTCCTTCTTTCCTTCCTTCCTTCTTTCCTTCCTTCCTTCCTTCTTTCCTTCCTTTCTTCCTTCCTTCCTTCCTTCCTTCCTTCCTTCCTTCCTTCCTTCCTTCCTTCCTTCCTTCTGTCTTTCC
>NW_006289398.1:538585-547887 GCF_000327345.1 Myotis davidii
GCTTCCTTGCTTTTTTTTTTTTTCGAGTGCCAGTTTACCACCCCTCACTGGCTAAAACTAAAGAGAACTCACCTGTTTAGAAAGCACAGTCCCGCGGGGCCATCTTCACTTAGTCATGTTACCTCCTGGCTAGGGAAGGAGCTGGAATTGCATCTCTTGTCATAGACTGAGGAGATCAATGGCGCTCTTCCTAGAGCAAGCTTGCACATAGTTGTTGAGTAAGGGGAAAGGGTCAGTCATCACTATCTCTTCATTTTAAACTCTTAAAATCCAGGTATAACACAAACGTGCCAAACCTGAAAGCCCAGCCCAAGGAGCTCTCACAAAGTGAGTGCCACTCAACAGTGTCTAATTCAGGAAAGAGAATATCGCCAGTATGCCCAGATGCCCCCTCAGAGCCGCTCCCAAATACAGCCCCTTCCTGTTTCCCAAAGACAGCCTCTCTCCGACTTCTTCACACTGGGATTTTGCCTGCTTCTGAACTTTGTTCCAATGGAATCTAGCTTCTTTGATTCAACATTATGTTTGTGGATGAGTTCAACAGTCTTTTTATAAATATTCCACAATTTATTTATTCATTTTACTACTGAGTGGTTTCCAAATTGAGCTATTTTAGCCTGGGTTCCCCCGAAAGGAAAGCCCAAGACAGAAGTTTGCCTGGTGACACTTTATTTGGAGACGTTTTTCCTGGGAGCAGGTGTGCCAGCCAGGGACAGTGACATGGGAGGGGAGGGAGGCCAATGCGTGGATGTGCTAAGTTAACCTACTGCAGTTAGCTGGTGGTCAGTCCTACCAGGGTCTTCTAAGGGGAGGGGGAAATGCATTCCAGAACTACTCACCAGGGGAAGCAGAGGGTAGATACCTCTTTCCATTGTCCATTGGCTCCTGCCTCCCATTGGCCGAGGATGGTCCCACCCGCATTCCTTTGAGAGCACATTCTCCTGTCCTGCCAGGTCACGCATGCGTAAGTTTTCCAGGGAAATCCCAAGTTGGAGAAGCAGCATTGTAGGAAGTCTGATGTGTGTGGTACAGGCAAGACATTACTCATTGCACCTGCTAGAAGCTGAAGCCGGCAGGAAATCAGTAGTGACAGCAGAGGTGGGGCCCAGCGGATTTTGAAGTTGTGCAAAAGAAGTGTCTACAGATTGGCTTTTTGAATAGTGTGGCCATGAGCATTCTTTTTTAAAAAATATGTTTTTGTTGATTTTCAGAGAGAGGAAGGGGAGGGAGAGAGGGATAGAAACATTGGCCGGCTGCCTCCTGCATGTCTCCTGCTGGGGATTGAGCCTGCAACCCAGACATGTGCCCCGACCAGGAATCTAAAAGATGACCTGGTACATGGGATGAAGGTCACTCAATGGAGCCACACCGGCTGGGCGCTATGAGCATTCTTGTACATGTGCCTTGGTGCGTGCGTGCATATGGTTCCATTAGGCATAGTCACAGGAGTGGAATTGCTGGAGCATAATGTATTTACATGTTCAGCCTTAGGAGATATGGCCAATTCTCTAAAGTGGTTGTTATTTATTTACATTCCCACCAGCAATGTCAGAGAATTGAGGTTGCTTCAACATTCCAGGTTGTCATATCTCTTTCTAAAATGTCACTTTAACAAATACAAATCACATTCTACTGGCTGAAGATTATTGCCAGATTGTGTCTCCTCAGTGGTTTGGTTCACTTAGCACCACATTTTACAGCTGGTCATCTGAGTGCTGTGTCCTGGGCCGCAGATGTGCTCATGGATCCTGGGCAGTTGGGGTGAGATCAACAACTTCGCACTTGACCTCAGTGGCAATCCAAAGTAAACAAAGGGAAAGGAACAAGACATGTAGCCCAAAAGAAGTTATCAGAATTGATTACATTTCATTTGTCAGGAGACCGTTCCAAGACTTGGACTAATTTGAGACTCCCTGTTGTGATAGAGAATCTCTTCCTCGATGGGGCATTATAATTCTTGCCAGTAATATCCAGGCGCCTGCCTGCTTCTCTCTGCTGAGTCCGGGCTGCCTGTCACATGTGATCTTCGGTAGAGAAACAGGAAGGATGGAAAGACCACTCTTCCAGGTCTGGCCCCGAACTCCCTTTCTCCTTAGTTCCAACTCAAGGTGAACTCCCACCTGACCCCCACAATGCAACAAAACAACCAACGCTCTCACTCTGAAGTGCTATTGGCTTCCATTGGCCAATAACAAGGAGGACATGTTATTGGCCAAAATACTAGTAACATGTCCTCCCTGTGGTCATCTTGGCCTGTGCTTTAGAGGAACACCAAGGAGATGCACCAAGTCTAGGAAAATCACATGTAAGTCACTCTAGTTTCTAAACATTCCTTCCAGATACGGAAGTGGAGGGGAATGAATTGTAAAGAGAAGGAGTTTCCACTCAGGAAGCCTCCAGAAGTTCCCTGTGTTTCTCCTCCTCTGTGGCCTGAGACCATGCCACTCCTTGAGCGGAAATTCTCCAATCCTGCCTCTACCCTTCGTGCTGGCCCAGCCCACCTGGCACCTGATGCAGACAGTTCCTGCTGCCCAGCTGGCTCTGCCAGGCCATTGGAGCTGTGCCCAGCGGTTGTTCTGGGGACCTGGGGTGTCCTCTTTCCTGGAGAGATGGTTCACCCATGCAGGGCAAAGAATTCTTTCTTTACCATGGGCAAAGGGAGGTCACCCTGACCCCAATGTCTTGCACTAAGTGTCCAGGAGACGTCCTCAAGTAGCTCAACTTCCTCTCCTTTCCTGAGGAACAAGGCCCAAGGTTGCAGCTGCTTTCTTTCACTCCCCTCTGTCCCAGGACAGAGCTGGTTTGCTCTGGAGTAATTCTACGCCTCAAACGGCTAGACTTCAAACACGCTGATTCTTTCTACCAATGGGGGAAAGACTGCCGTGAGTGTGATGGAGCCAGACGTTAGAATTTTATCCTACAACAGCCAATATTTATTGCTGGACTCACTATGCATAGTTAGTAAGCACTTTCCATGCATCTCATTTAATTCTCACAACTCTTGGAAGTAGCTTCTAGGATTAAGCAATTTATAGCTGGGGAAACCATGCCTTCACTAGTAGACACACAGTTAGGAAGTGGTTGAGCTGGGATTCAAACCCAGGCAGTTGGTCTCCAGAGTCCATATCCTAAGTAGCTATATTGTACCAGGATTTCTTACAAAGTCATCGGTTGCAGACCCAGCTCCAAGCTACCTCTTACTCTGCTTTCTTTATGGTCCCAGTTCCTAGCACTGTCCTGAGAATGACTCCAGGGAATGTGGTTGCCACCTTAACTGACATAACTTACATTCTTTTTATTTGTACTAAAACTTTAGAATCTAGTGTGTGGTTTACACTTACAGCGCATCTTCATTCGCACTGGCCACACTTCAAGTGTTCTATGGCTACCCATGGCACTAGCTACCGTATTAGACAGAGCACATCTAAGCCGTTGGTCCCTATGGTCCCAGCATCCTTAGACAGTTGCTATTCGAGGCGTCCATTCTAATAGTGTGAGCCTGTAACACAGTGCCTGGCATGTAGGACAAGGGCAATGCATGCGTTAGTCTTCCTTCGGCTTTTGCTGTTACGCAATCATCTCCATACTGACTTATTCTTTTCCTCTTATCTTGTTATGTTTGTTCTCCCCTTTTCAGGTGCTTGAAAGGGTATTAGGTGACCTCTCTGAGGCCAAAACAGGTCACCTGATCAGAACTAAAACCGGATCCCCGCTCTGTAGACTCTTCACCCAGCCCTGTTGTATTTATCCAGACTGACTTTGAACTAACTACTGGCAATAGAAAACCCTTATAGATAAACACTGTTAATGTCCAGAAAATGCATAGACTGCTTTATCAAAAGAACATCAGAAAGCTATCCATGAGAGCTTCTCCTCAGAAGTGCCAGATGGCTCATTCAAGGACATGTTTTCTTATCTCTTGTAAGTATATGTGGTTGAGGGTAACGCTCACACTTACACTAATGCAGTGGTTTTTAATCAAGCAGCGTATCTGAATCACACTTCCAAGTAGATTTCTCAGAACGGGCTCTGCCCCCGAAGCCTGGCATAAATTAAAGTCACAGAACCAGGGATGTATGTTTTGAATTTGACCCTATCCCCGACTCCTTACCCTGACACCAGCTCCCCAATCAAGAACCCCCACAGTTAGGGAGTGGTTGAGCTGAGATTCAAACCCAGGCAGTTGGTCTCCAGAGTCCACATCCTAAGTAGCTATATTGTACCAGGATTTCTTACCAAGTCATCTGGCTTTTCAGATAGACGGCATCCAAACGCTCGGCTCTGAAATGAACATTGAGAAAATGAAAATAGTCAAACTTCTGGCAGAGACCATCCTATCTGCTCCCTGACACTCTGCCTTTTCAGAGCGACACCTCTTTCCAGGCAACACGCAAAGGCTCTGACTTAACTCTCCTTTCCTAGCATCATCCTGGTTCTCCAGCCTCTGCTCTTCCCCACGTATCTCCGAAGGGAGACATGAAGCACGGACAGCAAAGTGAAGGATGGGGCCCAAATGGAATAGGGTCTCCCACATCTTCTCAGTTTGCCCAGGAACATTGTCTTTTTCTGTCAAGGTCACTCTTTTATGCACGTAAATGCGAATTCGAACACCCCTGCCCTGCTCCCTTCCACGGGGCAGCCCTGCGATGGCGCGGGCTGCCGTCTATTTCGCCGGCACATTTGCCATAAATTTGCTTTTAAAAGACATTCTCTTACAATACTGTCAGTGGTCCTTGCATTAAGAATGAGAAAAATATGGAAACATGCATTAACATATTCGGAAACAAATGGCTTCTCTGTTACATAAAAGCTCTCATGCGTCTCAGAGGTACTGAGAATAGAATAATTTATCGTAAATGAGATTATTATTGCTGGGAAAAGGTCTATTTTAACGCCAGTTTTCTTGGAGATTAAACCAAACTCTAACAGTCCACTGGGGGCGTTCACAAATGTGTAAGTCAAACACTTAAAAGCGTTGAGTGGGAATATATGCCGAGGCAGCAATCTTGGGGGAGACAGAACACATTCTGTTTGTTCTTATCTCTGTGGGGGGCGGGGAGTGGGGGCAGCTGCAGTGTCCAGGAAGAAAAAAAAGAGAATGACTTCTCTGAAACCGAGACGATGCGCTGTGCTCTGGGGTTTGAATTGCAGCGTCGGAACCTCAGACTCTCCGCCTCCAGGGTCCCAGCAGCTGGGCGGTGTCCAGTGTCAGGAATACACTCTGCAAAACAAATATTGTCCTGAGAAAATGTGATCCTGTTGTCCTTTTGGGTGCCTGTTTCGCAAGAAGATAAATGGGGACTCGAAAGGAAAAGTGCAGATCTGGAGTCAGGGCAGAGAGCACATTGGGTTTTCCAGCAGAGAAACTAGAGCGTTTGGGTTCAGATGCACAAACCATGTATGGCCGAATGTCAGAGACGCAGATCAGATGCATTTCTCCTGAAAATTACACGAACGTGACATGATCTTTCTCTGTTGAACCAGGGTCGGCTTTGTAAATATTAATAATCGTACAGCGACCAAGGACAGAGTCAGTGAGTAGAATGCCACTGGAACCAGTGTTTATGGGACATGGTTTTAACAGTCCTGGGGGAGAAGACAAGCCTTCGCACTCCCCCAGGCTGCCCGATGGCTTACGGGGGGTAAGAGGAAAGCGGTTCTGTTGCCTGTAACTCCATGGAGGATTGGTGTGCTGGCCATTGTAGTTCACATTCCCTCCGCTCTGCCGAATCACATCACCCAGCGGTGCGAGAGCAGCTGAAGGGGATCCTGGTGGGCGCTCTCCTTCCCCTCCTATGTCCTATTCCTTCCCAGGACCCTTTACCCCGGGGCCTTTGGCAGCTTTGTTTCTGCTCTGTACCCTGCCACCCTTTCAGAAAGACGCGTTTCTGCTCTGTGCCCTGCCACCCTTTCAGAAAGACGTGTTTCTGTCTGTGCCCTGCCACCCTTTCAGAAAGACGCATGGAGCTGAGTGCTAAGATTGTCATGATTGTCCTTGGGTTGGAGGCATGCGGGAGGGCGGGGCAGCCAGGGTCCAGAGCAGGAAGAGAGGAGCTGGCAGGGAGGAAGTTGGCCTTAAGAACAGGCCTCCCAGGACTGATGCCTTGGCAGTTTATCCTCGTCCTTGGATGTCTGCACTGGGGTTATTATAACAAGAGCCAACACTGCTGAAGCACTTCGTGTGCCAGGGCCTGTGTGTGCATTATCCCCTTAATCCTCATACAACCCCTAGAAGTAGGCACTTATCTCTGTTCTAAAGAAGAGGGCCAAGGCGTAGTATGGTTGGGTGAGTTTTCAAGTCACACATCAAACTCGTGGCTGATCCATATTGTATCTTATCTCACAGCCTGAACGCAGACCACTCTGCTCCTTGCCCCCTACTAGACGCAGCTTCCTTCGTTACCTTTATCCCCTTTGTCTCTCTCTTCTTTAAGATGATGACGACTTCAGAAAATGTGTTCCTATCATCTCTAGTCTTTGTAAACTCTTAAAGGGTGACATGGCAGTTCCTGGGCTCAGACTCACAGGGCCCAATTCTCACCTCTGTGTAGCCGCCAGCTCACTGTAGCATAGTGACACTGGACCGTTGGGCCTCAGTGTTCCCATCTGTAAAATGGGGGAGCTGAATTAGATGGTGTCTGAGGATAATTTGGCCTCTGACACGGGTGACTGTCCCAGGTCTAAGAAGGCCTGTGGGAACCTGACTTTCCTGGGTTGTCCCCACCTGGGCTCTGAGTGCCAGGAGGACAACACCTCCGATAGCAAAGTCTGGATTTCCAAGCCCTGAGTCAGAACACCTATGGTCTGAACCATTTGTAATAATAACATTAAACATGTTCCAGGAATTCAACAGCATGGAAAATGTGGAGGATAAATCAGAACCTACTCTCATGTGAACAGTGAGGACATCAGGGATGTCTTATTTCTATCACCTATCTCTCCTTGGACTCCCAGGCCCTGAATGGCTCCCCTGTCTGAGCTCCAGCAAGCAAAATAGAGTTGAGAGCAGGCAGTGTTTCCGCTCTGTTATAACAGCATTCCTAGGATTCTGGGTGGTAGAGCTGATTTGCATATTATTCACACCTGTTTGCATGTTGCTTTCTGTTAAGTGGTTCCAAGTCCAGTTTGTAAAATAAGAAATTGCAGCAGATCAGAGCAGACAGGGCTGCTGCATTCCCGTCCGGAGCAGACACACCCAGAGGAAATGCATTTTTGAGCCAGTCCATGGAAACCTACCCAACTGGAGGAGAGAGAAAATATAATTAAGCAGATTTGCCAGGGTGAGAAGCCTGGCTCTCCCTGCCTTTAATGGGGACAGAGCACTCAGAGAGGAAAAGTGACAAATGGTATGTGAATTCTAGAATCCTGTGTTTAATAATTAATCCTTGTTTTCCTTCCATTCTTCCACACCCCCTCAAGTCCTTCCCCTACTCAAGTACAGAGCTTTGATATCCTCTCAGGAATTAGAGTATCTGGAGTTGTTTACATAACCAGAGATTAAGTCTACTTTTAAGAGGAAAATTGGGCAAAGAAAGAAATCGTCATGATAAGAAAACCAGAACTGTTGTGAGCTGCGGGGTTCCGTTCTCAGGATCAGTGTTTGCAGCCCCTGAGGGGGGCACTGCTGGAAGTGCTCTGGTGGGCTCATGGGTTGGGATAGGAGCGGTTGGTTGACTATTTGCAGAGCTGGGTTAAGTGAAAGCAGATGGTAAAGGACACCTGGCCTTCTCTCTGAAAGGGATCCACTGTGCTTGTGAGAGAAGATAAAACTCGAACACAAACATTGCTGATTTCCTTTCTCCTCTGTGTTTGCTTCTCTGCTGGGTTCTTTTGTGGGCTTGATGCTTCTGCAGTTTGTGATTTTCTATGTGGATAGTTGTGTCTTAGTACCTGGTGGGCCTTGCACATGGAATGGATGTAAGCCAACCCTCTGCCTCTCCTTCCCCTCTCCACCCCACACCTTCTCTGATGGGCCCGCCTCTCAGGCAAGATGAGCCATTACTTCAATAAGCCATTATTCAAAGTGGATTGGAATGGCGAGTGCACACAGTGAGTTGCTAATTGTGGAAGAGCAGATGGGGTGTGCAGGGGAGGGAGGATGTGTGGCAAGATGGATTCGGGCCCCTTCCGGGGTAAAGGGGAGGTGGGGGGACTGAGCAGTGGAGGGGTGTCAGTGGTCAGTCTTGCTCAGTGGCTCTGACCTCCTCAGGTGCAGAAGAAGCACCTGAGCTGCTTGTGAAAATGCAGATTCCTGAGTCTCGGCTCTAGAAATTCTGACTCCACCCATATGGGTAGAACCTCAGATCGTTCTGATGCAGGTTACTGGGATCAGAAACACTGCCAAGGGCAACGGGAGGCCTGCCAAGGAGGAAAGGTCCAAGAGGAGGAGAAAGAGCGGAGGAGGGAAGGCAGCACAAAGTAAGGGCTTTGGAGTCACACTTAGGTGCTAATCCTATATAGTAAAAGCCTAATATGCTAAGTTACTTAGGTGCTAATCTTATAGTAAAAGCCTAATATGCTAAGTGTCCGACCATTCGTTCAAGCGTTTGACCAGTCACTATGATGCAGACACTCCAACCAGTAGGTTAGTTTGCTGCTGGGGTCCGGCCGATTGGGACTGGGCAAGATGGGCCAGACATGCCCTGGAGCCCTCCCACGGTCCCTCACTGGCCCCAAATGTGCACCGATGGGGTCCCTCAGCCTGGCCTGCACCCTCTCACAATTCGGGACCCCTCAGGGGATGTCGGAGAACTGGTTTTGGCCTGATCGCTACAGGCCAGGCTGAGGGATCACATTGGTGCATGAATTTGTGCACCAGGCCTCTAGTAGTGGTAATAATAGGTAATACGTGATGATGAGTTCTCATTTACACACACCTCACAAGAACACTAGAAGGAGGGCAGGTCTTTATCTTCATTTTACACGTGATGAGACCAAGGACAAACAACTATGTAACTTGCCTAAAAGGTCACAATAACAAGTATTGGAGCCGGAAGACTGAACTGAGGGAACTCAGTGAGAAAATGTGGTGGAAATATGTAGCCCACACCATCATCCCATGTGACACAGGGGGGAAAGGGGTCTCTGCAGTTTATTCCTTCCCATTCTGTTCTGTTCCCTCCAGTACAATTTGATAAACACTAAGGAACTATTGTAGGTCGGGGACCTGTTAGGTGGTGGGAGACAGAAATGGAAGAAATCCACTTGTACTTCTGTTCTCCTGGATCCAAATTGGAAATGGATATCATTGAGCCAAGGGGTGCTCTCTTTTTTTTGGTGTGTGTGTTGGGGTGGGTGGGGGT
>NW_006289398.1:547943-554015 GCF_000327345.1 Myotis davidii
GTGGGGGGGTAGGGGGCGGGGGGATGGACAGAGTGGGATCAGAGAAGACAAAAAGGCCACAAACAACCAGAATCCAAAATATGGATTTAGACTTTGGTGATTAGGCAGAGGGACTAAAGTAAGGGGACATGAAGACTTACCTCTAAGCAGGCCATCTGGGTGCAACTCCATGAGTATTTTCAGAGATAATAGAATTTGAGAGTTTATAATGTACTTTCCCATGCATTGCTTCACTTCATCCTTAAAACAATCATGTTATCATGATTGAGCTTTAGTGTCTTCTTGATGCAGACACCAAAGCTCAGTCATGACTTACCCAGGATCTTGAAGTTCTTCCATGGCCAAGATGCTACAATGGACTCACGTCTTCCATTTCCACGTCTATCATTCCTTCTGCTCTCTCTGTCACAATCTCTATGAACACCTTGTATTCATAGAACATCTTGCCCCTTAAAAGTACTTTAGGTTATATTGTCCTATGAGTAATTTGTTTATATTTACCTTAAACCTTCCAGCAGGGATAAAGTAGCCTTTAGGAACGGTGGTTTTTATTGTTTTGCTACTTAACAAAGCTTTGGTTTCCTCAACTTTAAAAATTGGGTCTGAACTAGGTAATGTTCAGCATTGGTTAAGTTCCAGCATTCTGGGATACTGAAATCTGTTTTTACATTAGTTCACACTCCTTTTTTTTTTTTTTTAGTCTTCCAAAAAAAAAAATCACATTTTGTGAAATGGTGTTCATGCCAAATTCATTAGTGTTGGAAAACAGAGCTATATTTCAGCTCTTTGGAGGCAAAAATGAACTTTGATATTTTTGCAAATGTGAGAGTTCTTTCAGCCATGCCAAATGAACTTAAAACATCTGAATGGTCTGCCTCCAGGTACCATAAAATTTGCTCTTTTAGGCTTGGAATTCTGTTTTAGAGAAATTCTATTCTCATAGATGTGGTAAGATGCTGAAAAGTCGCAGAGAACCCTGGGGCGGAATGATATTTGCTGGGTGGGCTGAGAGCCAACTATTGTTCTTGCTGATCCTCAGTAGAGAAGGAAGAAGTATTTACTAGCTATCTCTGGAATCTCTGTCAATTAGTTTGGAATTCGAGGGATTTTCCTGATGTGTTTTGTGGAGGTCATTTGTCTTGGAGGGGCCCAGGTGACAATTCTTAACCCTGCAGGGTAAGGCAGGCTGACTCAGAAGACCAGTTTAGGATGGAAATCCCAGTCATTTTATTCAATCAGCTGGTGGCTCAGCTGTTTGATACCATGGGTGACACAGAAGCAGTTCAAGACCTGCTCTACATAGAATAACTTGAGAGTGACTTTCTCAAGGTGCTATCTTCCAGCCCAGGTTTCTAGGCCCCACCTTAGACCAAGAGTTTCTTTGGGTGGCAACCAAAATCTGTTTTACTGAGTGTCCAAGCGATACTTCAACATGCTATCGATGGACAATCACTGCCATACAGTCTTCTAAAGGAAGCACAATTGATAGTCACACAGAAGCACAAAATATTCATCGTAACAAAATCCCCTGCCTTGTGGAGGGACAGATAATAAGGCAGCAGCTGCATGACCAGCTCATGTGGAGCCCATGAGTTGCTGGAGAGGCAGAGAGAAGACTTCTGAGGATCCCCTGTACCTGCGAGGGCCTATGGGACAAGATGCACCAAAGAGGCAAAGAATAAGGCAGACAGGAAAGCGAAAGATGGGTGCCAGTGGATTGTGGTAGAGAAATGTACGGATGCAACTTAACTGAAGACAGAGACAGAGAGAGAGAGAGAGAGAGAGAGAGAGAGAGAGAGAGAGAGAGAGAGAGAGAATATGTGGCTATAACAAAGGGAACAACTAGAGATGCCAAGAGATGATCTATAAAGTGCCAGTCAAGAGCCATGTCATTCCTTGTGAAGTGAGCGAGACATGAGGGCTCACGGGGATGGTGAGAAGTGGGGAGGCCGGGGGAGCTGAACTCAACTCTGGGGTTAGGGGAAAGTTACATAAAGTAAACAGGAGAGAAAAAGACCTGAGAAGTCTCCCTCTTGGGGAGCAAAGGCTGGGAGGGGAAGGAAGGGTTTAGAAGGGGCATCCAGTTCTCTTCCCCTGTCTGGCTGTGGGTAAAATTCTGAGTTTCCACCATCTTACACACTGAACACCATCTTTTAAGACTGTAACTTCTAGCTTTGGGCTCCAGTGGGCAAAGTGTTGCTGGGATCTATGGAGAGCCACACCTTGCGGTCTTAAAGGCGGGGTCAGTGTGCACAGACCCAGCTTTAGGGGTGGGTGGGTGTTCTTGGCCTGCTGGCAAGCTTTCTGTCACGAGTCCCAATGGTCATTTTATGTGTCCTTTATCTCTGGCCCCTCATTTGCAAAAGGGAGCCAAAATGTTAATGAATACAAAAGGTTAAGCGTGTGCTTGACCTCCTAGTTGTGCAGAGAGGGAAGGGCAGGAGCAGGGAGGAGGGGGCGGCCTTTTTTTATAGGAAGTGCCTCCACGCTCTGGTCCCAGCCTCACTGTAAAAGCCCTGGAGGGTGTGATGACCAGGCTGGTGGTAAATGGGGACACACTGCAGCTTTGTTTGGGCTTGTGGGGAGTTTTGGGAGAGTTTATTTTATTTCTTTTGCTTTCAACCCCCCTATAAAAATATTTGGGGACTCATTGATGCTGACTCTGCCTTTCTCACCTCAAGCCCACACTTTCTCTTCCTTGAGTCTCCGTGTGGTTTCGCAGTAGCCCTTGCTGCCCCACTGGGCCCACTCCTGTAACTTTACACGGACCAGATGTGGCTGAACAAGTCCCCACTATTGCGCCCCAGCCAGGCATCCCTCCTGAACATGAACAAGGGCTGGGGAATGTTGGTTCCTGGAAGCTCGCAGGGATTCCTCTCAGCCAGCAGGACATGTTTATTTTATTATTTAAAAAAATTTTTTTTCATTGAAAAGGGGACACTGCCCACATTGAGAGACTCACTCATTCTTGCGAGTCAGTAGAGTTGAGCTGCGTGGGAGCTGAGTGCCCAGCAAAGCCCGAGCTCCACCCGGCTCTGGCCTGAGAGCTCACCCCTGGCATCAGGAGGGACCACCGGGCTGGCCTTACCCTCAGACCCGGGGTGAGTCAGGGGTTACTGATTTCAAGCTTCTGTTGGCAGTATTTTCTAAAGTAAGAATTGTGCACGTGCTTTGAGAGTTAGGGAAGATCCTCGAAGTCTTTGCTGCGCCGGGGGCACTGGCCTGGCCTGGCCTGACTGAGGAAGACCGTCTTTGTAGAATCACAGGTGCTCAGGATGGAGATCTTCCTCATCAGCTAGTTCAGGCTCCTGAGAACCAGCCTCTCCTCCACAGGTCAGGAAGCCGAGGTCCAGAGAGGGTGGTCCACCTGCTGGGCATCACACAGCTCAGATGCCAGGTCACCTGACCTTCTGAATTGGGCTTTTCCCTCTCCAGATGGATGACCTAGCATCCGGGTCCTTGGGAAACTGGATGAGGACACTTGTTGTCCGGCTCTGTGCTTATGCTGGACCCCCTGTGAGGGCTTTGATGGCTTATGGGGTTTTCCAGGAAGTTAGAGCTCTGTTTGTCCCTGGAAGACTGCGGACACCTCCCAGAGGGAGAAGAGTTCTGGATCTTTCCACCCCACCCCCAAGCCTGCTGCTCATGGGCACTAAGGTGGCCCACTGTACTCTCAGAGGATCTTAGTAAAATAGGCACAAACTCCAAAGGCATCCTGGGAAGTTTTGTGATCGGCCCCAAAACACAACATACCCCTGAGTTCTTGGGCCAAATGGTTCAAAACAGGGATAGTTGTACAACTTACTATTTTTTTCTTTGCCAGTGACAGCCCATGGCAGACACAGACACACCAGTTTCAAGCACGGTGGTGGTGGTGGGTGGTTGGATAAGAATCTATATAGCTGCCGAAGTGCTGGAGCCAAACTGTCGAAGGCCGTGACAGCTAATGTCACTGCTCATTATGAACTAAGTACTCCTCTTGCCCCTGCTTCACAGATGGGGAAACTGAGGCTCAGAGATATTAAACAACTTTCCCGTGATTATACAACGTGGCTGATCAGAGCATCCAAATGCAGGCTGCCGCCCAGCCAGGACCCTGGCCTTCCATGCGATACTCCCTCTGAGGACAAAGGGCAGTAAATGGGCCCATGAAATCTAGTGCCCGCACAGAGAAGGGACCTGAGACCTCAGTGCAGACTGGGATGTGCAGGGCGGAGGCAGTTAAAGAGCATGAAAGGGAAAGGAAGGCCCATTTAGAATCCAAATGGAGTGGAAGCACATGGCAAGAGTAAACACAAAATGCCAGGCAACAGAGGGACCATTGGGAATACGGTGGAGGACAAGAGAAGCCCAGGAGAAGTGTCCTCTACCTCCCACCTCATCTAATGGCTCAGGAACCAGTCTTTATCTTCGTAAGTTATAGCTGGCTGCAGCCAACTGTTTGTATAGTGTGTGGATTGAAATCTTTTATTGCTTTATGGTGCTGTAAAATAAATGTGATTAAAGGCAGCAGTGACACTGAGATCTGAAGGAGGCTGTAATGCTAGGGCCAGTTTTATCTGGGCAAGGTTTTTAATCGGAGGAGCCAGCTTCCATTCTTGTGTTGGGAAGAATGGGTGGAGGATAAGAAGTTCTGAAGAGTCAAGATCTAAAAATGAGATGAGGGAAATGTCTATCTCATTGGGAGTGAGAGGCAGAGGTGGAGAGACATTAATGGCTCAACATATGAGGGCAGGTACCTGGGGGTGGCTGCCCTCTTAAAGGAAGCAGGTGTAGGATCTGAGACACACAGGGGAATAAGATGGAAGAAATCTCGAGCATGCTAAAAGGATAATTCCCAAAGTGATTAGGGTAAATGTTTCTTTCCCAGCAAAGGAAAGATGAAGAATTTGGGGGTTCAAGTTGAGATAAGGCAAAAGGCCTATGGCAGGAAGAAAGGAAGAAGCAAGAGACTTAGAGAACTGGCATTCACAGCTGGAGAGAATGGTGATTTCCAGTAACTGTGAGCTATGGAAGAGCTGCTTTCACTGAGAAAAATGCACATTGGATCCATAAGTATTGAACTGTGCCAAGTGCTCAGGGCTAGAGAGGGAGTGAACAGGGGGAATGCAACAAAAATGAATAAAGTAAACACCTGCCATCTTCATGAAAGAAGATGGTCAGATATTGAACTGTGCCAAGTGCTCAGGGCTAGAGGAGGGAGTGAGCAGGGGGAATGCAACAAAATTGAATAAGGTAAACACCTGCCATCTTCATGAAAGAAGATGGTGTAGGATTTTGTACCCTCGTGAGGTGATGATGCCAACATTTCACTCCATAACGGAACACAGAATGGCATCCATATGAAATGTGGTCACTGGAATAGCAGTTTGGACCATAAGTGGAGGAGTAATAGATACATAGCACCCTGGTGACATGGAGAGGGTCAAGGAGGGTGTCACAGAGGAGGTGGCACTTCAGATGGATCTTGAAGGATGAGGATTGTGTGAAAGAAAGGAATCCAAGACTTCATAGTGTGCCTTCTTAGTAGACACAGGAATGCAGGAGAGCCCAGGGCAGTTCGGTTCAGGTGCAAGTATGGAAATTTGGAATGACCCAGTCCAAGGCTGTTTGGAAGTTTGAAGAGAAGTCAGATCACATGGCATTTTGGAACCATGCTGAGGAGCCTGGGTTTCATTTTATAGGCTAGTTTTCGGCCTCACACCATTATAAACACAATATATATTCCTGGCTTCCAAGGGCACCTGTTCCCTGAGGGATCAGATCAGAATTGGGGAGCAATGGCCCTCTAGGAGGAAGATGGTAGGATCAGAGCTGGGAGATGAAATAACCAGGATGGAGACTTGTAAGGCATTATGGTTGTCCAGGTAGAGACAATGACAGCTGAATTCACCTGAGTGTATCGAGATAGAGATGACTGGGTTTCACTCATTTTTGCCTTCATTGAACACCCACAATGGGCCAGGCGCCATGTCTGTTATCTACACTAATAAAAGACAAACATGCAAATTGACCGCACCTTTGCCATGCCTTAAGCCACGCCCACCAGCCAATCAGAGTGACTGTATGCAA
>NW_006289398.1:554338-557783 GCF_000327345.1 Myotis davidii
GGCACTGCCCCCTGGTGGTCAGGGCGCTCTCACATGGAGGAGCTCTGCTCAGCCACAAGCCAGGCTGATGGCTGCCAGCACAGCGGTGGTGGTGGGAGCCTCTCCTGCCTCCTCAGTAGCACTAAGGATGTCCGACTGCAGCTTAGGCCTGCTTCCTGCTGGCAAGTGGACATACCCCGAGGGCTGCAGGGCTGCCAGAGTTATGTCTGACTGCCAGCTTGGGCCTGATCCCCCAGGGAGCAGGCCTAAGCCAGCAGGTGATCATCCTCTGAGGAGTCCCAGACTGAAAGAGTGCATAGGCCGGGCTGAGGGACCCCCCCTCCCCTGAGTGCACAAATTTTTGTGCACCAGGCCTCTAGTTGGGATATAAATAGTAAACCCAAGACCTACCACACATTGCTTATAGTCTCTGGGGCAGGTAAACCAACACCAAACCATGTGGAGACCATGGTAGAGGCAACAGAGGGATCTTTAGAAGCACAGAGAAGAGGTGTTTAATGACATATCATTTCAAAAAAAAAAGGCTTCCTGAAGTAAATAGGCTTGAGCTGAGGCTTAAAAGATTAAGTAACCTCTACCCACATGGAAGACAGGCCAAGGAGGGAATGGGGAGAATAGGAGAGTGTGTACAAACACGCAACGGCATAGAATAGCATATGACATAAGAGGAATAGCAAATATCTAGGCCAAAAATTGAAAGTAGTTGCTATACCATATATTAGACTCTATATCAATAAATTCACATGTGTGACTGCATGTGAGTCTTGGGGACCATGGCCAAAGGTTGAAGACTTATACCAAGGAGTTTGGACATTAACACATTGTTTGCGGGTAGTTTTTATCGCGCCCTAACAGGTGACGCGGGCCATTTTTGCTAATTTTTTGCGCAAATGGCAACGTTCAGTAAAATTATGATAACTTTAGTTTACGTATTTATACGTTACCCGCATTCTACCGCTAGTCTATAAAAAACGTATTAATACGTGTCCCACGCTCTACTACAACAGTCAACGTAAAACGTATAGATACGTTACCGACATACAATGTGTTAAATGGAAAAGTGGTATAAATCATTTGTGTTTTAGAAAAACTGTTCTGGCTGCAGCATGAAGGATGGATGGAAGGGGCACAATTTAGGAAGCAGGCCAACAAGTTAGGTGATAGTGAGGC
Organism: Myotis davidii; assembly: GCF_000327345.1. Lineage (NCBI taxonomy): Eukaryota > Metazoa > Chordata > Mammalia > Chiroptera > Vespertilionidae > Myotis > Myotis davidii. The sequence goes on from NW_006289398.1 coordinate 555,509, forward strand.
CATGGGAATGGCAAAAGGGACAAGTGTGAGAAAGTGGGAATAGGAGCAGTCAGCGTGAGTGGTGATGGATCAGACCTGACAGAAGAGGAAGGAACCTAGGAGGAGTCCAGGGTGCTCATCTGATGGTTGTGGTTGACAGTGATATAATTCATAGAGCTAGAAAACAAAGACAGGAAAGTTTGGGGTAGAAGAAAGAAGAGGTAATGGGCTCTGTTCTGAACCTGGAGAGGAGGAATTGTCTGGGAGTGATTTCTAGTAAGCAGTTGGGCACACAATTCTAAGCCAAGAATAGAATCCTTGGCTGAAGGTCTGGCATTGGGAGTCATCCTCCTATGTCAGTGGTCGAAGCCAAGGGGGTGACTCCTCATGTGAAGGGAGAAGAGGGCCAACAGCAAACACTTGGGCAATAGTCACATTTCAGGGATGTGCAGAGGAAGAGGCAACTCTGATGGAGACCAGGAAGAAGTAATTTAAGGATAGAAGATATAGGAGGAGAGAGCGATACCTAGAAAAAGAAGGACTTTTCAGTAAGGAAGGGGTGGTCAATATCACCCCAATTAAACAAGAAGCTAGAAACAAGAGACAGTTCAGCCAAGTGCTGTAATATGTGGGCCTTTGATATCAGCAGGGAAGAAATGAAACATATTCCTATATTGTGAATACTGTGTGAGGGCAAAAATAAAAATGATAAAGGAAGATGTGATATTGTGATTTATAATAAATACTAGTGGCCCAGTGCACAAAATTCGTGCGCGGTGGGGGGTAAACCTCAGCCTGGCCTGCACCCTCTCCAATCTGGGACCCCTTGGGGCATGTCCAACTGCCACAGGGATCGGGCCTAAGCCAGCAGTAGAACATCCCTCTCGCAATCTGGGACCACTGCTTCTAAACGCTCACCTGCCTGCCTGCCCGATTATCCCTAACCATTCTGCCTGCCGGCCTGCTCGCCCCCAACTGCCCTCCCCAGCCAGCCTCATGGGCCCCAACTGCCCTCCTTGGATGGTCTCCCAGAAGGTCTCCCGGTCTAATTAGCATATTACCCTTTTATTAGCATATTACCTTTTATAGATACTTTTGGTCTTCTTCCCATTTCTGGCAGAGTTCCCAAAACTCTTGGAATTTCCTGATAAGAGCAATAAAGGTGTCTTGATATTCATAACAAACCCCTTTCAATCATATCATAGTTTATGTAACAGGTGACTTTTGGAAAGCATCTAAGGATGGGAGCTGGTTGCCAGGGAAATCAACTATATGATTGAGGGTTGGAACTTTCAGTCCCACCTCCAGATCTGGAGGGCGGGAGTGGTAGGGGATGGACTGGAGGTTGAATCCAACACCAATGACTTAATCAATCTTGTCTGTGTAAAGGAACCTCCATAAAGCCCTGAAAGGACCAGGTTTGGGGAAATTCCAGGCAAGTGAGTTAGAACTGCCATGTGCCACTGTGCTGGGCCTGAACTCCACAGGAGAGGCGCTCCTTTATTCAGGACCTTGCCCTATGTATCCCTTCATCTGGCTGCTGATTTGTATCCTTTGTAATAAACTGATAATCTAATGAGTAAATGGGTTTCCTGTGAGCCACTCTAGAAAATTAATGGAAACCAAAGAGAGGGTCTTGAAATGCCTGATTTATTGTTAGTCCATGGGAAGCACAGGGGACAACCTAGACATGCAATTGGCATGTGAAGTAGGGGAAGGGGAGCAATCTTGCGGGACTAAGCCCTGAACCTGTGGGATCTGATGCTATCAGATGGTGTCAGAATTGAGCTGAATCGTGGAATACCCAGCTGGTGTCAGAAAATTGCTTGGTGGTCTGAGGAAAAAACGTACATGTTGGAATTGATGATCAGAATCTTAGAAGGCAAGTGTAGTGGCCTCAGAAATGGGGCTCTGTGGGGCAGGCAGAGGAAAATGCTGTAAAAACACGACAACATTCTAAAAGAATCGTTACAAAGTCCACTGCACCATCATGATATTCATATTTCCTTCCTAGGGGAAGGGGGGTGGGCAGGAGGTAGAGGAAGGAAGAGTAACCGTCTCATTGCAGAAGACATAACACGCTAGCATGATTGATGGAACTTTGGAAACTGATGCTTAAAAGAAAGAATGTTATATAACTAATGGAAATGAAAGTGGGCTAAGACCATAAAACTCACAGGTATTGTAATGAATATGTTAAACTATGTATAATATGACCCCCAAAATTTGGGGGATAAAGAGTTTATAAGAATAAATTATGACTGCTAACGTCACAAAAGAGAGAATAATGAAATGC
>NW_006289398.1:558407-559420 GCF_000327345.1 Myotis davidii
ATTTTATTACATGAAGAGATTATTTCAAATTCTTTTCCATGTAATTTTCTAAGAATTCTTAACACACACACACACACACACACACACACACACACACACACACATATATATAAAATTGATGAAATGACACAATATCTGGGATTTGCTCCAAAATAATCTAATGAAACATGAAACTAGGATGGAAATATGTATGTGTTATAGATGAAACAAGGTTGATCCTAAGATGATAAGTGTTGAAACTATATTTTGGGTTCATAAGAATTCAGTGTACTATATTCTTATTTTTTGTGTGTGCTCAAAAATTACCATAATGAAGGGTTAAAAAAAATCAAAGGGTAAATATGGACATACCCATGACTTTCTTTTAGAACTATAAAAAGAATAAGCTTGAAGTGTTATTATTTCAAATTGTCATTATTTCCTTTTGATGTTGAATCTCTTCTGGTTTTAAATGTTCCTAATTAAAGAGCTTCCACCAATTCTTAAAAGTTAGATTGCTGTTGGCCACTATCACACAATGAAATGTGTGAGGGATGTGTGTGTGTGTGTGTGTGTGTATAATGTATAATTATGACCCAAAAAAAGGAAGACAGTGTTCTCATAAAATATGGGATTATGTAAAAACAGAATAAACAGGACAGCTGTCTGAAGACCTTCGGGAGTTTAACAAACGTGTCATTCTTCCTTCTCTGGAGGTCCCTTATTTACAGAAGTCAACAAACGGTTTCTGATGCCTTCCAAGTGCCAAGCACTCTTCTGGGTTCTGAGGATATAACAGTAGACCAGATGACCGAGATTCCTTCCTCTTGCAGTTTACATTCAGGTAGAGAAGCATTTTTCTTTTTTTTCTGTCTTTTTATTTTTTAATTGTTTTATTGCTTACAGTATTACAAAGAGTATTACATATGTCTCCTTTTTTCCCCGCCCTTGACAATCCCCTGGCCTCCCCTACCCCCCAGTATCTTATGTCCATTGGTTATGCTTATATGCATGCATACAAGTCCTTTGGTTGA
>NW_006289398.1:560650-562515 GCF_000327345.1 Myotis davidii
GTAAATGATATTTGGATGAACAGAAGTATAGAATTTTAATGTAGTTAAATGTACCAATCTTTTCATCTATGGGAAGCCATTTTTTGTCTCTTATTTGAGAAATTCTCTGCTGCAAAGTCTTAAATATATCCTATATAATAAAAGGCTAATATGCAAATCGACCAAATGGCGGAATGACCGGTCACTATGACGCACAATGACCACCAGGGGGCAGATGCTTAACTCAGGAGCTGCCCCTTGGTGGTCAGTGCATTCCCACAGGGAGAGTGCTGCTCAGCCACAAGCTAGGCTGATGGCTGGCTGGCGAATGCAGTGGTGGTGGTGGGAACCTCTCCCATCTCCGTGGCAATGCTAGGATAACCCACTGCGGCTTAGGCCCACTCCCTGCAGCTTAAGCCCATATCCCCTGAGGGCTCCCAGACTGCTGAAGGGCGCAGGCTGGGTTGAGCTCTTCCCCCGACCCCCCAGTGCACAAAGTGGTGTACCTGGCCTCTAGTGTACAAAGAAAGCATTTGATGATTGCAAACGCTCTACCAATGTCTGGTATTGTCATAGTGAGATGCCAGAGGTAGGAATGAGAGATTGACTTGAGATATCTGAAAACTGCCTGGCAGAACCCAGAGAAATGCTATAGTGTGGACAGATATAAATAGCTCTTGTTTCTATTGGGTTTTCCTCTGTGTTAAATTCCTGGAAAAAGTTTCCTAAAACTTTTGCCCAGTGAAAGGACTTATCTTAAAGGCCTGCATTTGGCACTGTGCATTCTCCAGAGGTAATGGGAAATGTGAATTTAATGAGTATCATATTAGAATGAATGCATTTTAGTCTCCAAATAGTCCAACCAGCTTGAATTAATCTAAGTGTAAAATTACTCTTCTGAATCAAATGCTCTTCTGATACCCAAATATGTAAAGTCCTATTTATTTTCCTTCATTCCCTAATTTTAAAGTTCTGTCCAAAAGAATTAGCAAATTTCCCTGGCTTCGTTTTCTCTTTTTAAATCCCCAAAGTAGCTTATTTCTTCACTGGTTTGGGTTGCAATATGTCTACATTGGATCTTATCAACTCACAAGTTGGCATGTTGACAGCGTTTAAAGAATCAGCTACTCCTACTAGGGAAATTACTGCTTCAGTGAACTTCCTAAGTAATACTCTAGTGGCTTGAAAGAGTTAAAATACATTTTGAAAACAGCCTAATTTCCAAACAGGGAATAGCTTATATGCTGGGAGATTCTATCCAAAACAGAATAGTGATGAATTCATCACAAAATAACTGTCCAGAACATTGAAACCAGAGTATGCTATACGGAGACAATAGAACCTGCTGGAGCCAAAATGTGAGAGGAAAGATGGATTAGGCAGGCCCACAACTGAGACAAGTCCATAAATGAGCCCCCTGCAAATGAGCACCTGAAGGTGGTGATTCATTACCTTCCTCCTGGACTGCACCCGGACTTGTGTGCAGTCCATGTTTGTTATTGGGGTGATGGCTTCACTGCTTTGCTAAAGAATCCAAGATTGAATACTCATTTTACTTCATTGACTCTTGCTAATGTGCATGGCCAGTTTGTAAACTGTGCTTCTGTTGATAGGGCTAATCTCAAAAAAAGAAAAGAAAAGCTGAAGGCTTTCATTTTGACTAAGTAGTAAGCAGATGAACTTCCTTGCTAAACCCAGGTACCTGGTCTGATATGCAAGGCTTGTACATTTCAAACATGAGGCAGGAATATGAAAGGATTCTTTTTTTTTTAATATATTTTTGTTGATTTTCCACAGAGAGAAAGGGAGAGATATAGAAAGCTAGAAACATCGATGAGAGAGAAACACCGATCAGCTGCCTCCTGCACATCTCCCACTGGGGATGC
>NW_006289398.1:562923-578131 GCF_000327345.1 Myotis davidii
GATTTCTGGAAAGAGCCATAAGTCATCCAGAGGCCAGCCTGGTAAGCGGCGTGAGTATAACTGTTTGGGGTTAAAAGGAAAGAGAAGAAAGGCTGTCTATGAAGTGCGGAGGCTCTGAAGGCTGAGCGTCCTCACCAGGCCCTCCCAGCAGCTCTGGCCCGGGACTGACATTCTTGGGATAAATGTATAGTCTCCGAACGTGGCTGCTTTCAAAGCAGCACCTCAGATACTCAGTGTCTTCTAGAATACGCCCACTGCTTCCTCACAGAGGAGCGTGGTCACCTGTAGGGAAGAGCCATCCTGTGCTCAGGCTGGGCGTCAAGATGAAGACCGTTAGGTAAACATACTTTCTCAGTGACACTGAGGACAGAGGAGAACTTGCTGTGGGAGTGTGGGTGGTTCTTCCCCCACAACCCTCCTTAGGATTGGCCATTGCCTATGGATCTACCGTATATGCCCTAGTAGAAGGCAACGCCAAACGTGAGACCCGCTTCCATTTTCCAGTAAGTCCTTCCTTCTCATCCCCCAAAATGTTAGAAACGTAGCAAAAAAATCACCATTTGCGTACTTACCAATACTTTATCACTTAGCTATGTATATTTAAATGATTGCATATACCTATAAAATGAATACATTAATATCACTTAGATTTTATTTTATGTTGTATAAAAATATTACTATAGTTCTATTTTTTCCACTCTCATATTTCAACTTTGCCCCAAGCCACAGCACAGCATGAAAATCCTCCTGTTCTTCCTTCTTCCTACCGTTGCCTATTTTCAACACCCACACACAGTTACTGTACCACTTTAAAAAGTGATGCTTAAAGGCTTGTTTTCAACACCCACTCTGGCAACTGTGAGGCCATTCACCCAAGTGAAAGAATAGTTCAATATGTGTTACAGTTCGCTGGTTCCACTTCTAACCATCAGAATCTGCATTGATTTGGGGTGTTTCAGGATAATATGTCTTCTGTGAAAAGAACTGTGTTATTTGATATAAAATAATTAGGAGAAGGCCCTATAGCAGGAGGCAGTGAATATAAGATGATTCTTTTTGGTTTTTTTCCCAGTGAGTGGCTTTGGGGAAACCTTGCTTGGTGTCTGAGTGTACACAGAGTTAATGATTTGCTCTCCGTTACCCCACAAAGAGTGGACATCTCTCTGAATGTTCATGTCTCTTGAAAGGGTGAAAACGGATTTTGAGCAAAAGTCAGAGCTCCCGAGGGGAGAAATTTGAGAGGAAGACAGTGTAAGGGACAGAACAGAGTCCCGTTGCTTTTCTCTGGGCGTACAGTAGGGGGAAAACTAAATTCGGTGCAATGTTTGCCCCTGGAGATGGGAACACGTGCCCTGGATCACAAAGCAAGCCCCCAAACGCTCTGCATTTCTGCATGTGGGAGGATAATCGAAACTAGCTGAGGGAGAGCAGGAGGAGGAGAGGAAGCAGCAGGCAGGAGTCTGTGTAGTGAAATGATAATGCCACGTACACCAGGGCAGGATCAAGAGGCTGGCTTTGAGCTTCAAACGCTGGGTTCTTGTAAGCCATTCTGTTTTGATGTTAAGCCCCATATAAACTCTCACTATGGCATTTCGCCTTGCGGCTGAGGCTGCTGTTCTCATCCTGGCTGGGGCCTCAATTCTGTATGGCCTTGGTGGCTCTCCTCATGTTCCAGAATGGTCCATGGGCTTGACACCTTCGTGGGGCTGGGTCTCAAATAATGGCCTTCAGCCTGGTGTATCCACAGCCTGCTGGCCTGGCTTACTGCACCCTGATACCTAGAAGCCTGCTTCCTGATGTCCTCTTCCTAACTCCATAGGCACCTTCCTCCTAATTCTGGACAATCATTGGCATGGTTTAGAAATTGCATTACGTCTTTGAAAAGAGCTACTGTGGATAGTCTTTTCTATTTTCTATATTTTTTTTCGGGGTCTCAAATAATGGCCTTCAGCCTGGTATGCCCACAGCCTGCTGGCCTGGCTTACTGCACCCCAATACCTAACAGCCTGCTTCCTGATGTCCTCTTACTAACTCCATAGGCACCTTCCCTCCTAATTCTGGACAATCATTGGCATGATCTGGAAATTGCATTACGTCTTTGAAAAGAGCTATTGTGGATAGTCTTTTCTATTTTCTATATTTTTTTCTTCCCTTCACTGCACTTTATTGGCCAGAAATGTTGACACCATGCGGATTTAAACACCAGGAATAAAAATTCCTCTTAGTTCCAGGAAAATGCGTTTGTATACGTCTTTTTGGGAAGCCTGGGGAGGCAGTGAGTGGTAGTGGACAAAAGTGGGTGATGAGTGAAGAGAGCTGGCATCTCATTTCTGTCTCCCCCGCTTATCTCCAGACTGTGGGCAAGTCCCACAAGCCCTCGGGTTGTCCAGCCTCACAGAAGTGGAACAGAGTTGACTCATTGGCCAATCGGATGTTGTCAGATGCTAACATTCTGCGATTTCAAATAACAGTGACAGCTGGGCACTGACCCAGACCCTGGGTGGGGACTGCGTGGCTCAGCTCTTTTGATGCACACGTCAGACCTGACGCAGGGGCACTGCTATTCCCAGGTGACGACACTGAGGCCTGAGGACTCAGCTACAGGCTTGGGGAGGACAGGTTGTCTTTGACTGGGTCCTAGGAAATGCTTCATTTTTTTCTGAAGAAGCAAGACAGACATTTCAGAACACCAAGAGGGAGATCAACCCGAAAGGTTTCTTTCCTTTCTGCACTTTGTCTGCCTTGGGCTGCAGGCAGGCAGAATTGAGCTATGAAAAGTTTTTCTTCATGATCTGTTGTGAGCACAGGTCCATGCAAGGCCCCGCTCACTGTCTTTACATCTTCCCCCTATATGCCTCCTCTCACTCCCTTTGTGCGACTCACTATAGTGTATTCAATCTACATCTGTGCCATATGTCTTCCTGGTGTTTATTTACACATAGAGATCCTTAAAACATAATGTTATTTTGCCCTGGCTGGTGTTCTCAGTGGTTAGAGCATTTGTCTGTGCACCGGAGGGTCAGAGTTTTTTTCTTTTTATTTTTAAATGTATTTTTATTGATTTCAGAGAGGAAGGGAGAGGGAGAGAGAGCTAGAAACATCAAGGATGAAAGAGAATCATTGATTGGCTGCCTCCTGCATGCCCCTTCTGGGGATTGAGTCTGCAACCTGGACTTGTGCCCTTGACTGGACTCTAACCCAAGACCTTTCAGTCCGCCGGCCAATGCTCTATCCACTGAGCCAAACCAGCTGGGCTCAGAGTTTCAATTCCTGGTCAAGGGCATGTGCATGGGTTGCAGGTTTGTTCCTTACCCCCCCTCCCCACCCCCCAGTCCTGGTGTATGCCTGTGGGAGGCAAGGGATGGAAGTGTCTCTTTCACATCGACATTTCTTTCTCTCTCCTCTCTCTGTCCCTCTCCACCCTCCCTTCCACTCTCTCTAAAAATGTCAATGGAAAAAAAAAACATATCTTCGGGTGAGGATTAAAATACATACATATAATGTTATTTTGTATCAGTGTTTTTAATTTACATAAATACTATCAAGCTTTGAATCTCATTCCTTTATTATTATTATTTTTACTCAATGCTTTGTTTTGAAGTTGCTATGTGTAAGTCTTGTCCATTATGTCTGATGGTCACACAGAATCCCATGAATCATGTCATACATTTTCTTTGTCAGTTTCCCTGATCAATGGACATTTAGATTGCCTCCCAGTACTTGCTACCACAAACAATTGGGCATGAGCCTCCTCGAAGGTGTCTTAACACACGCTATTTAGAGGACCCTCACAGGAGTAGGATTTGGGGAGTAGGAGTAGGAGTTGCTGTGCAGATGCATTCTTCATTTCAGTCGGCATGGCTAGGCTGCTGCCCAGGAAGGCTGCCTTGCTGTGTGCTCCCCCAGGGGTGTATGAGGTTACTGCTTCCCACATCCACACCAGCACTTGTTACTTCCCGGCTTTCTCATTTTGGCTGATCTCTGTGTAGTAAGTGGGATATCATTCTTGTTTTCATTTACATTCATCTGATTACTAATGAGTGAGAGCATTCTTCATGTAATTACTAGCTATCTGCTTTGAACTTCACTCTCAACATTGACTTAATTGGATTGCAAGAGAATCTTAAAACTTAATTATTTGTGGGTTTTAGCTATTGTCATTATTGTCTGCCACTTTTGTTAGCTTTTTTCATTTTGACTTAACTCTTTTAAGAATTCTTATTTTCCTAAATAAATTCTAGAATCTATTCTATTTTTTAAAAATCCATCTGGGTTTTTTATTGTAATTGTATTGAATTTAGGGATTAATCAAGAAAAAAATGAACTCTATAAGATATTAAAGCAAACTGTTAATCTACATGGTATTTAACATGCCATTTATTTCGGTTTCCTGCTATGTGCTTTAATAGTTTTAAATTTATTCTCTATAAAGATCTTGTGTTTTCTTTGGTTAATGTCTGTATATTAGTACTTTATAGCTTTTGGTGTTACTATGAATAGCATCTTATATCCTGTTGTATTATTCACTGGGTAATTACTTGCTTGTAGGAGCACTGTTGAGTTTTATTCTTGTTTTTATAGCCAACAAATTTGCTGAACTCCCTCCCTTTTAACATTTTGTACGCCATAAGCATCTATAGATGCAAGCATGGACCTTCCCCACACGCCATGCACGTCTATAGCGGCAAACCTCGCATATCAACTCTGGTCGCCCAATTTTAAAATCAGACTTGTTAGTGACATCTCTGGGTTAGTAAAGAAAATTATGCTAACTTAAATTCGTCAATATTCCAACGTGTATGGAAGAAATTCCAATATCGATATATAAAGCTGCCACTCAGACACGTGAGAGATAAACACTGCGGCACTTGAGATTTGTGTTCTCATGAATTTTACGCCTAAAATGGTAAACATGGTGTGCATTCTTCATTATTTTTTTACAGATTTTGTCTTTGGAGCATCAAGAAAATTTAGTGTTTTTGAGGCTTTTCGTGTCAATGGTTTATTTTTGTTTTGCACTTGCTTTTATGGATATTCCCATGGATGAGAAAATTATCATTATTTTATTATTGAATTTATCATCATAATATATTACATTGTGCAAATAAAATTCAATCCCCATAAATGGCATCAGATGAAGAAATCATCGAACCAAGCACCTTGCAAGAAGACGACAATGACGTCCTTTATTCAGCTCCAGACTCAGATGATTTTTTAAATTAAATTCAAAATATTGTGGGTGTGGGGATGGTTTCCGTCTTGGATGCATGGCAGCTTACTGATTTTCCTCGGTCTCCCCTGCATTTGACCCTGGTAGTGTAACTGCAAAGACCAGCGATTTGATCTTCCTTCCTGGTCTTTGTGTGCTCTGCCCCAGAGGCAGTGATCCCAAGGCTCGTAACTGCAAAGACCAGCGATTTGATCTTCCTTCCTGGTCTTTCTGTGCTCTGCCCCAGAGGCAGTGATCCCAAGGCTGTCCTGTCCCCTTAACTGTAACGGAATTAAATCTGAGGATTGTAGTGGATCATTGCTAGAAAGCCTTCGTTAGGTTAAAAATGTTTCCCTCTACTCCTAGTTATCAAGAGTTTATTTAAAAAACATAGATGTTGAATTTTATTTGATGCTTTTCAGGCATTTGTTGAGATGGTCATGCAATTTGCCCCTGTAGTCCATTAATGGGATAACATATTTTAGTAGTTTTGTATTTTCTTTTCTTAAACCATTTTTTCTTGAATGGGCCCCCTTTGCTCATATTTTATGCTTTAAACTCATTACTGAACTCTGATAGCTGATATTTTAATTAGGATTTTCACGTTCGTGTTCCTAAGTGAAATTCGTCTAGAGACAGTTTTATCTTCTTGACCTAGATTTGGTATTAAGACCATGCAAACCTCACAAAATGAGCTAGAATCTTTCCCTTTTATTTTTATTATTTCTGCCAAAATTCGTGTAAGACAGGGTGATTCGCCATAAAACATCCCTTCTCCCAGTTTTCTTCACATGAATAAATTGCAACCAGTTTTCAGAGCAGAAGCCTCTCTCCCATTTGTAGCCACATTTGATTTCTGAGCAAATCATACTGGCGGTGCCTTCACAGTATTTCTCAATCCAGGCCCATCTCCCCATCGCCACTTCCACTCTCATCTCTGTGATATGAGAAGCATGTCTAGATGATGCCACAGTCCCCTTCTGGTCTTGATTTTATCTCCTGGTAGCTCATTCTTAACACTAGCTGGCATCCACGTAAAGCATAAATCAGCTCACGTGACTGCTGTAACTCCCGCCTAGTCACCCCATCGATGCGGTAGGATTCCTGCCTAAACTTACGGGCATGGCTGATAGTCACAGGCATGGCACCCAGTACTGGACAGATGCCATTGATGACAGTTGATTAGTCACATAGGCTCGCAGTCTGGGGGAGGAGTACATTGCAGGCCATGTGTGGCCACGTGGGGGTTGCACTCAGGAATGGAGTGAGCGTCCAGGGGTGGTGGAGGCAGGCTTTGTAGTACCAAGAGGTTGTGGTGCCCCGTGGTTCCCACAGGGGCGTGTGCTTGGCTGTTTGAATAATCAAGGGATATGCAGGCACTGCACCTCGACAATTCGATAGAAAGGTGGTTTGGCTAGGGGATCTTAGAAAAGAGCTTGTGGGTAGTCATGTGGAGCCTTCCCCCAGATGTCAATGCAGAGCATAATACTGGACCTTGATTTTTGGCCTCACAACTCAGGCTTTCTGATCAAAACTTTCCAACGGCCACTACAAGGCCCCTTGTGGTCTACAACTGGCTCCCTCTCTGTCCTCATTTCCTATTCTCGCCCTCCCCCCCAAATACTCTACTCCAGCCATAACAGCCTGTTTGTTCTTACTCAAACCCATCAAATGTGTTTTCACCTCAGGCTCTAGGCCCTTGCTTTCTCCTCCATGGAGCCCTCTTTCCCCAAATATCTCCATGACTTCTTTTCCCTCTTTCTTCAGGTCTCTGCTCACTTCCTCAATGAATAATAAGCATTATTTTGCATGCTTTCAAACGTTGTATAAATGGTATTCTGCTCTATATTGCTTTCCTTCTTCATTGTTATATACTTTTATTGATTGACTTAAGAGAGAGAGGAGAAGGGGAGAGGGAGAGGGAGAGAGGAAAAGTGGATTCGTTGTTCCACTTATTGATGCATTCATTGTTGTTTCTTGTATGTGCCCTGACCAGAAGTCAAATCCACGACCTTAGAATTTCAGAACAATGCTCTAACCACGTGGGCTACCTGCCCAGGGTTCTTCATTATTACATTTTTAAAATTCATCCATTGTATGCCCAGATTTCAAGATCCCCAAGGAAACCACACCAGGGAACTAGCCAGTCCAATGCAAAAGCAGAGGGTCCTTTATTGAGCTAGCTAACTCGACCCTGCCTCCTGGCCGACGCAGCGACCGGAAGCAGAGTGCCCCCACCATGAGAGAAACAGGGTTTTAATAAGAGGTGGAGTGAGGGGAGGGGAGCTGACTGTGGGCCCTGCCGATTGGCCAGGAGCCAGTCAGGTCTTCTTACACAGGATGTGGTCATCTCTATGGCGTGCACGTCCCTTGATTGTCATTGGTTAGTTTAAAGAAATCCCGGGCGTGGCCAGCAGGGGCCTGGGCTTCCGGGAAGAAGGTACTCTCCTGAGCACATGGCGGCTGCCCCAACATGGAGGGTATGGGGCAAGATGGAGGGCATAGCCCTCGCCCTTTCATCTATATTGCTGCATGTATCCCAATGTCATTTATTTTACCTACTGTATTTATTCCATTCTATGAATGCAGCAACATATATTCGTCATCTCTTATGGATAGAGCTTTAAGTTCTTTCCAGGTGTTTTCCATTACAGACAATGTTTCAGTGAACAGCCTTGTCAGGGTCCTTGTGGACATGTGTGAGCTTTTTCCCTAAAGTACCTATGTGAGGATGGAAGTGTTGGTCAAAATGTATCAAGCACTTCTGAGATTTGGTCCACAGGGGAGGGGCAGAGGGAGTCCTATGCAGTCTTCCACCTGCTGAATAGCAAAGAAACCACTGGAAGAAATGAGAGACCCCGAGATCCAAAAAGACACTGACATGACTAAGCACTGACGGTTGTATCCATGGTTCGCTGGAGGAGCTTTCTCTCTGTGTGAGAGAAGTCATTGCTCCCGGCTGCTGTCACTAAGGGCCACCCTCTGTGAAGCACATGTTGCCACTGTGTCATGATGTTCCCATTGGCAAGGGTGGCTGCTATGACAAATTGTTAGGCTAGGGAAGGGGGAGTCTTAACTCTTAGAGATGTTGGACTCTCTCCCTCAGCCATCCATGAGTCACTCTTTACCTACAGGGAAGAATAGAGAGACGTGGTCTTTGTCAATAATCCTCATTAAGCTGAGGAAAGAACAATTTCCCCCATGGGAATCCTTGGTAAGAATCAGATGCCTACAAACTATGGAAAGAAACTCAAAACAGATTGGCTCCTGAATTAGAGCCCAGCTTTCAGATTTCTGGTGAAGGGAGCGGCCCAGGAAAAATGGCTTTGTTAGCATATGTATTTACTCTTTCTAGTTCGTGTGTGTGTGTGTGTGTGCGTGTGTGTGTCCTCTATCTCTGTCTCTAGCACTAGCTCTGTCTCTGTCTCTAGCTCTCTCTAGCTCTCTCCTCCTTCCCTCCCTTTCTTCCTTGTCTTTACTTCAATGGTCCCTTGTATGTGTTAGTATTTGTAGACTGTGTTTGCCTCTGTGGTGTTCATGTTTTGGCACCAACGGAAGCCCGAGGAGATGTTTAATACTTGCAGTAACAGGAAAGGGTCCAGTAGAAAGCCATGCATACTGAGCCAGCCCCTGCCCAGGAACGTGTCCTTTGGCTTGACTGTGTGAGCCATGTTCTTGGTACAACTCTCCTCAGTGCATGATAGAAGTGAATCTTCCCCTCCAGGGTGTTTTCATGGAGACCTCTTGGTCACAAACACTTCCTAGAGGCCCAGACAGATGGCTATCATGGCCCAATTGGCTAAACATGTCTCACAAAATACCATGATGCAGGGATACCTAATTTCCTCAGAAACAAGGGCCCAAAACAATGTGGAGTGAGGGGTAAAACAAATAACTGCAAGACAGAAAACTTGAGTTCTGACTCTGTTTAGCTGGTGACCTTGAGCCATTTACTTAACCCTTTGGGCTTAGTTACCTCATTTAGAACATGAAGGCTTTGGGGTAGCTGATCTGTGCACTCTAATTTTAAGCATCTACTTTAAGCACCTGTTGGAGGCTGTAATCTACTAAACAGCTACTAGACACATTCCCAGGTACATTTTAGTTTTTAAGTGTCTTGACATTGGAAGGAATTACAAACTTTTGTATGTTTGAGGTCACTGGTATTATAATCATTTGAGGTCTTGAGTGGTTTCACAGATGTCATGTGGCAAAGAGGTTGCATGATTTCTCTGCTCCCAACTCATGCCTGTTTTCTCATCCCTGCAGTTAGCATGCAGTTGTGCTTTTGGGGACACACAATCATATCAGAGTCAGATCCGTTCTGGCTTACATGACCACTGTTTCTCAGCCCTTCCCCTATGGCAAAGGGGAGTGGTCCCAGGCCTACCATTCTGTTCCTGCTGGGACCAAACACTCTACTTCTAAGCTTAACAGTGAGAGGCACTGTTTCAATTAAATACTTCTCACTAAATAAGGTCTTTAGTCTACGTCTGTGGCTTCCCACGGGGCATTTTCCATGAAATTGGAAGGAACATTCTTTTAAAGAGGTTGGCAAAGGCTGGCATCTCCTATTACCCATTGTGAGAACAGCTTGCTTCTTATAGATATGGCTCCATATTTTTGCCAGAGCAACACATTTCTCATATCATTTCCTATCCAAAAGGCGCCATCAGCCCTTATCACTGACCCCCCCCCCTTTTAAGGGAAAACTTATTTTCTGGCCCCATCTTACCTCTTTATCACGATTTCCCATGGTTCCAGTTCACACATTTTTTCTTTATTCTGAAATAAACAGAATTTCCACCCCCAGGAAATGGGGAAAGGACAAAACTTAATTGACTACCGACTCTGTGCTCATCACTGTCCTAGAGATTTTTACCTTTGTTATCTGATTGTATAGGAAATAAAGGTTCGGAGAGGTTAGATACATTGCCCCACGCATAAGTGGAAATGCTATTGTTACTAAGGTCTGTTTGACTTTGAACCCGTGATCACTGTGGTGTAACACCTGCCTCTAGTCTAGGGGCCCCACACCCCAGCCTGTT
Source organism: Myotis davidii (assembly GCF_000327345.1). Classification (NCBI taxonomy): domain Eukaryota; kingdom Metazoa; phylum Chordata; class Mammalia; order Chiroptera; family Vespertilionidae; genus Myotis; species Myotis davidii. Next base: position 573,181 of record NW_006289398.1, read on the forward strand.
CATCAGATTCACTCTTGGCAGAGCGGCCAGTACCTGCCCAGTACTTGCTCCTCCAGCCCTTTCAATCGCCCCCATGAGCACCTACCTCCCTGAATTAAATTTCTGGCTGATATAGCTAAGAGTGACTTCTGAATCTGGACTGATACACTCATTGTGGGGGAATATTTTTTAAACTCTCTTTTTATTGTTATTTTTTTCCAATATATTTTTATTGATTTCGGAGAGGAGGGGAGAGGGAGAGATAGAAGCATAAGTGATGAGAATCATCATTTGGCTGCTTCCTGCACGACCCCCCCCACCCCCCATCCGCCCTGCAGTGGGGATCGAGCCTGCAACCCAGGGCATGTGCCATTGACCAGAATCAAACCGGGAACCCTTCAATTCACAGGCTGTTGCTCTACCCACTGAGCCAAACCAGCTAGGGCTTGGGGAATATTTTTACATGAGTATAAATACAAAATTATTTTACAGCTTAAATTTTTTTAGCCCTGCCTCTTTATTGTGTACTTCACAGCTGAGGTCACTGAAGCCCAGAGAGGTAACGAGAACTGCCCGACGTCACATAGCTAGCCAGTGACAAACTGTGAACCACATCTTTGCCCATAAACAAGCAACCAAAATGGCAGAATGGTAGTATTTTAGAGGTTTAGAAGTTTTTAACTGGATCCCAATCCTAACTAACACTCACTAGCTCAATCTTCATTCTCTGGGCCTCAGTTTCTTCATTTTTAAAATGGGAATGATAACCTTTTGTGAATGTTGGGAGATTTTACATGAAAATGCTTAGTAGAGCATCTAGCTCATAATATGGGCTCAATAAATGAGAGTTCAGTGCATTGTTCTCTATTTTGCACAATCAGCAAGGCCAACCCCCCACATCGGGGACCAGCAGGAAGATGTCCAATGAAAACAATCATCCTTCAGCCCCCTCCTGCCTGCCTCAACAAACAGGACAAAGCAAAGCAGGTGTCCACGGACTACAACTAAAGAACACCATGTCTGAGCCCAAGCGTTCGCTTAGTTTTGCTCGCTGCAAAGAGGAAAGCGTTTCTAATCAAGGAAGGAGTGCTAAGTTTTGTTCCACAGCACATACAGTGCGGAGTTACAGGGCGTGAGGTCATTACTTTTTTTCCTTCCTCTTGCTAAAGAAATGCTCGGTGCACCCTAATGTTTGAAACCATGTCATTTGTCTTCAGTCTCTTGTCTTAGAGCGGGGAAGGTGGGGAAATAAAAATCTCTGTTTTTCAAATACACAGGCGTTAATTGTGATAGTGTTATTTTGCATTTTCAATTGACATTCAGCAGAATGCAAAAGGCGCTGTGACATTTATAACCACATTAGAACTCTTTAATCTCTGATTTCCGGCGGTTAAAGATTCCTAGGCCATCTCAGGTTCTGGGTCGCGTGGAGCTGCAGGCATTTGTAGCACACACATGTTTGAGTATTGAAATGCTCTCATTGCCTATAGACTGACTTGGGGCAGCTGTGAGCTGTGTGTGCGGGGCGGAGCTTCCCAAAGAGGCCTCTAGGAGGTGCTCAGTGGCTGCAGGACCCAGCAGGGAGTGTGTGAGCAAGGGCAGGACCCTGGACTGAAATTCAGGTGTCTGAATCCACCGTTGGTCGTGTAGTGTAGTACTCAGGTCTCACCAGAGAACAGAAAGTGTGTTCAAGGCAATAATTGAAGAGCGTTGAAGAGGGAACTGGCCCTGGCCAGTTTTTCTCAGTGGTTAGAGCATTGGCCCTCGTACTGAAGGGCCTCAGGTTCTATTCCTAGTCAAGGGCACGTACCTGGGTTTCAGGCATAATCCTCAACCCAGTCCAGGTGCATGCAGGAGGCAACCAATCAATGTGTCTCTCTCATATCAATGCTTCTCTCTCTCTTTGTCTCTCTCTTCCTCCTCCCTCCCCTCCACTCTCTCAAAAAATATCAATGGAAATAATATTTCCATTAGGTGAGGATTTTTTTTTTTTTAAAGAGGGGACTGTGTGTATAGATCGTATGGACCAGGGTGTGGGGTCAGGAGGGAGGGAGGGTGAGACCAAGGGCCTAATGACAGTGAATGGCCATGACCACTCCTCGGCTTGAAGGGTCAGAGGGAGAAGGTGTGGTTATCAGAACGTGGTAGGAGCTGTGATGTGGGAGAGGGTCTGATAGGAGTTTGACCATCAGTAGATGAACAGGCCACCACAGCCAGCAGAGAGGGGGTCAAAATACCCTGATTTCTTTCCCACCCTCTGGCCTCCTACCAGTGCCTCCCACAGGCCAGCCTCCTGGGTGCCAGGCAGAGTGAAGAGGGTGGCAATGGACTCGGAGGGGCAAGTGGAAAACGCCTCTGTGGGGCCAGCTTGTGAGTGCAGGGGGAGGCAAAAAACGTCCCTTCCCTCCGTTTCCCTGCGTTACAGTGGCTCTATGACCCAGGCCCACCAATGATGGCAACAAGTACCTATTGCACTCTTGCCCAGGTCATGTTAGAGTGGCCATTGGAAGGCTGAGCTCAGTTCTCTCAAGGAGCTGAATTCTCTGCGCCTGGAGGATGCTCAGCTTTTAAGCCACAGAATGACCCCCAAGGGTTCGCGTTCTCAGTGCTCCTCTGTGTATGCAGGAGCTTTAAGGGCCCAGAAGTGACACATCCATGCCTGGCTCAACATAGACACAGGAAGTGGAGAGATGGAGATTTTTTTTAAGTTCCCTTTAGTATTGATAGTGGTGACATTAGAAAGAAAGGTCAGTAGGAAAGCCAGTGGGTTCCTGAGCCGGCTACGGGATACAACGCGCCGCCCAGGCCAAGGCAGGGCTGGGAAACTGCAGGCCATGCCCACGGGGCCGGGTCTTCACTGCTGGGCCCTTGAGCAGATGAAAACACCCGCCATGCAATGGACAGACCCCAAAAGGGGGGGGCAGGGGCTGAGGCACCGTCCTTCATTCCTTTCCCCAACTTAAGGGCCAAGTCTGGCCTCGTCCCCGGGTGGGAAGAGTCCCAACAACGTTTACAAAAGTATAAAGATGGACCCATCAGCAGGACTCCTGTTTAACTCATCCTTCATTCCCTTCCTGAGAGCAGCCCCTGGGGGTCATCTGTCAGGGAAGGGGTCCAGTGGTTTCCCACGCTTCCTGTGTCCTTGCCTGACTTCCAGGAACCCTGGTTGGACCTGAGGACACTGATTTGCACAACTTCTCAGGGAAACCAGGTCCTTGTCCTCCCCTCCGCCCCCATCCATGCACCTGCACTGAGAGGCAGGACCAGGTTCCACCTCCGCTTCTGTCCTCCAGGTGGCAGAAGCACCCTGGCCTGGCTCATCCTGGGCAGCCTCAGGCCAAGCCAAAGACAACACTGTCTGAGCACACTGCTCATGAGGTTCCCAGAAAAGCAATCACAGTCAAGGTCAGCAGTGGTGTTGGACTGTGGATAGCTCCCCTTTAGGGTTTGAAGGACAGAGATGAGGCCCCAGAACTTCCCTTTATCAAGGCTCAAAGCCCCCTGCCAGTCCCCTCTGATCTTTTGCTAACTGGGTTCATGCAAGCCCTGTCTACTCAGCTTCAGGAATTCTCCGCCAGCCAAGCTCAAGTCGCCGGGATAGAACGCTGCTCCAGGTGCTCTGGATGGAGGGCAAGTTGTTGCAAAAACCCTCATGCCCTGATCCCACTGACTCTCTTCACCAATGTGTCCCTCTCTCCAAGGACCATCCTAAAGCTGATGCCACCTAAAGCAGGAGACCTTCGCACACCCTCAGGGCAGAGATTGTCAGAAACTAGTGCCATGTATGCAATTGCCTACCTGACAGATCTTCCTAGACCTCTTAAGGGAACTTCCCTCACCTCCATCCCTAGCCTGGTCCTTGCACAGTGTTTCCTGCCTCTGTGAAGTTACCCGCCCAGATGGACATGTAAGCCAGACACTCAGGAGTCATGGTTGCTGGCTCAGCCCATGCCCATGTCATGGCCAGTTCACTCCCAGTCGGTCCCCTACTGACCCTCTCTGTCCCCTTCACTGCCCTCCAGGTGCTTTTAAGAGTACATCTATTAAAGCTGGAGACAGTGAAACAAAGGACGGGCAAGATCATAGTAATGAGCCTAGGTGTGGATGCCTTGGCCCTTTAGATAGAAAGTCACAAAGGCAGAAGAAGTGAGCCAGCTGGGCTGCGTGGACTCAGGAAACAAGTTAGTGAAGCAGAAGAGCCCTTGGAGAAGGAAAGCAAAAATACATGCCTTAGAAAAGAAGGAGGGGAAGGTGTGGGCATGAGAGAGAGAGAGAGAGAGAGAGGGATAGAGAGAGAGGGAGAGAGAGAGAGAGAGAGAGAGAGAGAGAGAGAGAGAGAGAGAGAGAGAGAGAAGAACACGCACATATACTGGGTCCTTTGCCTTAAGGGTTTTCTAAAAGTGGTAATTTTAGAGGAAGTCTTGGGAGGATCTCAAGAGAATATTTATCAGCCTTCCAGGTGTGCCCTTTTAGGGTCATGGTCTCTACTGATTGGTCAGCTCTAGGGTCATTAGTCATTGCACCTCATCCTGATGTCAGCCATGGAGTCACCTTGCCTGGTTTTGCTGCTTTCCTGAGCCTGGAGCTGAAACACAACTAAGGCCTAGATGTTATCTCTAGTTTGACCCAAACTCTGTTTCTGTGGTCAACAGACCCAAGGCGCTGTTCCTAAGATTATTTGATGTTGAGCAGAACTTCATTGTCCTGAGGACTTAATGCTTAAGGGAGTGGCCATGCAAGGGAGAAGGGGGCAGGTGAGTCTGGGGGCTGGAGGAGACCAGTCTGAATCAGCCATCTGTCTCAGTGTCTCCATTCCACTTGCCAAGGAATTTTCCTGGCTTCTTACTATCCTGTCTCACATGGACCACACACAATATGTAATTCTTACATAAATTAAGTGATGGCATATTTCTTTACATATGTCCTTTAAAAGGCATGAAAGAGCCCAACCAGCTGGGGTTCATAAGCAGTC